>NW_009260192.1:2059718-2091162 GCF_000687185.1 Egretta garzetta
CACATGCCTGATTTTGCTTATTCTCCATAAATGTTCTTGGATTTTTCCCCTTTGCCTTTAAAGATGTTAAACTTACAGCACTGTGCCTCAAGCCCTGTTTATTGAGTTTCATGCTAGGACAAGTGCAAGGGGGTTAATAAACTCGTGCACCGTGTTTCTTTCTCTCTATATGTGCTCTTCCCTGACCCTGCAGCTGCTTGGTACATCTTGCACAGCTGTCAGTAGCTGGAGTGTCCAGCGTGGCTGGTGCTCATTCACATGTCTGGCAGGGTAAGTGGAAACAGGTATTCCTGGAGAATGCTGACCACTCTCTTGTATTTTATCTTCGCTCCCAACAGCTAACAAGGGGGACTGATGCAAGGATCATTTACAAGTTGGAATTTAAAGGACCTGTTTTAAAACAGGGGAAGGGGCAAGTTCTGCTCCCTTTTCAATAGGTGTGTGTGCATGCACAGAGGACTTAAGCCAGTTTACCTAGAAGGAGGACCCGCCATGGATTTAGTTTTAGCAAGGTAATTTCCTGAGTGGAAGTCCTCTTGTCTGTCTAAGCATGATCTCTTTTGTCTAAACTTTGTCCTGGGTAATTTTAAAACTCCAGTGAGAATGCTGAAGGACCTTTGCCCTGATTTTTTGTTCCCTTTAAGTTGTTCCCTTTAAGTTGTTCCCTTTTGAATGCGCTAGGAGATTAAGAACATGCTTACAGGAGGTTAATCATGGTGACTTCTGTGGCCTGTGTGATTCCACATTGCTGCTTCTTAAACTATACAGACTGGCTTGGACTTGAAATGTTCAGGCTGTGCTTAGGAGTTGCTTAGGATAGAGTAAGATGAGCCTGCTTGGTCCTAGATATGTAAGATTTACCCACATCACCAGGAACAGAAAGGTCAACCTGTATTACCTTGCAGTCAGTGTTCAGGCTCCACCTCAGGGAGTTCCTGAAACTGCTTGTCCTCAGTCTGTACCTGGGTGTATGTTTGTATATAAGCAACAAAGAGAGTGAGCTGGTTTGACCCGGAGAACGACTTCAAACTTGAGCTTGACTTGCAATGTAAACATACCTTCAGAGGCATTTGAAGAAACAGCAACCTGTCCTTAGGATGTCTTGAGAAACTGCAGAAACATGTATCAACCTTAGCTGCAAACCTGAACAAATAAGAGCTAAATGCTTTCAAAGTCATCGACAGGATGAGTGGTATGCGAGGGATGTGGTTCAGTTGAGGTTAGACCGATTAAGAATGATTTAAGAGCAACGGCTATGTATTCATGTTGTTACTCCATAAAATATTTAGGGCTGGATAGGAAAAGACTGAAGTACCTGAAGGTGCAAATACATTCATTTAGATAGTTGGGACACTGAAAAAAAACCCCAAACCTCAACACCCCGTCTCCATCTATAGGAATTTAACTGTCTCTGTAAATCTGGACCCTCAGATATTCCAGAAATGAGAGGTGTATAAATGTACTGCAAACTGACAACTGGCTAGATAAGTGAAGATTGGAGAATTGGGAAAAACTTGACACAGCCCAGTAGTGGAATTGTAGTCATGAATATCTGTCATTGCTGTGCTCTCCTTAGCAAGCCAGTGATCGCTATGGTGTCCTGGCAGGTTATCAATGACAAAAGGTATTGTGTTATGAGAGCTGTACTAAAAACATAAAAATCTGCTGGGGTAAAAAACAAAATACAGAAGAGACAAAGGATGAAAGAAAATCTCCTAAAAATACTTTTTTCCTCATTTTTAAAAGTTGCTTTTTCAACTCTCTAACATTTCTTGAATGAAGAAACTGCTGATTTTTTTATCTTTGTGTTATTTTTCCCTAGCAGTGTTCTAGGGCACTACAGCTAGCTTATGTCATCTTGTGTAAAAAACCCAGACCACTAGGGAATTCAAGAAAAGCACCTCCATTTTAATTTCTTTAAAGTAAGTTACTGCATTTGGGGATTTTGCTTTAGATTTATTTCTTGTTTAAGAAGCCAGCATAAGAGCAGGAACAGAAATGTTCATATTTTTGTGTTGGAACACACCCATTCATGTTTGTACTGCATTTCAAAGGTGAAAGAATACCAACATCCCATTTAGACTTCATTTAACTAACGGTATCTTCATTAAGTGCTATAAAAATAGTGATTGACAAAAAGGCAGTGACTGCAGCAGTAGGAGAGTGTTCTTAATAGTCTTCTACAGACACCTTCCACTAAGGCAATGACGGAAGTAGGATAAATTCTACCTCAGTTTTGGTGAGTATATGCACCTCTTCTTGTGCACATAAATAGTTTGACGATAACCAGCAGATAGCTCCCAGACAGCAAAGATGGAGATGCCAACATCCAACAGCTATGACATGCAAAACCAGCGTGGAATATTTATCTTCATTTTGAATATTGCATAGGTAGAGCAGTACCTAGGTAATTCACTTTTCAGAAATGTGAAATGATCTGCCTTCTCTCATAATTTGCCTATGTAAGGAGGTGACATCCATTTTATTACTTGTTTAGTTTACATATGAGGTAATGTTACTGCAGTTGTGTAGGATGGTTTTGTGAGGGCAAGGCTGTATCTATACAAAGAGATTTAAGTGCTTGTGCATAGTTTTACACTTGTGTGGGTATCAACCTCATTGTCTTATTACAACTTGGAGCTGCAGAATAGTTCATGAGATGTTCACAAGTACAGATGACTCAATCCAACTGGAAACATTTTCTGATTTCTTTTTTTTTTTTATGTTCCATTTCATTATGTGTAAGTGCTGATGAAGGAGCATTGTGTAGGTGGAATTACTTAAAAGTTAGTAAGGGTGATGTCACCTAATGGGACTGTTTGTTTGGATTCAACAGGATAGCTAAGCAGTAAAGTATGTCTGATTTCTTTCTTCGTGCAAAACTGATGTGAAAAAGTTCCCAAATAAAGAATAGTTCACACAACACACAGAGAAGATTAATGATAAGAGAACAGTCCTGAGATAAGAGAACCTATTTTGTATATGTACAAAACAAACCCCAAGCAGTCTTGTTTATCCACCTTTACTCAAATTGATTGCTGTTTAGTCTCAGAAATAATTGCATTAAAGTTGGGTTTGTTTGGGGTTTTTTCCGTAATCACATGGATTAAGATGTTTTCAACTAATTGGTGCCTTAACTCTCCTGGTGAAAAAGGGAGCATATTGTGATTCTCTGAGAAAGACCTTCAGAGAATATTTGATGTTTCCTTGCAAGTTTATAACCACTTTGCTGCTATAGGCATTGCTGCTCTTACGTATCATTATGAATTTTAAGAGAGACATCCATGAATCAAGTCCCAAACAAGTGTCTGTTTGGGGACATATACACAAATAATGGAGATGAGTTCTCTTCTCTTTGCTGAAGGGTTGAGTATGAGGGGCCAAAAGAAGGACAGAAAGACTGAGGAGAACAAAGGAGACAACTGAGTTAAAAAAAGAGAAAGGGGAGAGGTAGATGAGAAAGAAGACAGGAGTATGAAGGAAGGAAAATGGTCTGAGAAGAAGGAACTGAGAAGCCTCAAGGGAAGTAATCTTTGACACTGAGAAAGTTGTTTTTTCAATATGATTATTCTGAGACTGGTATCTGAGGCTTAGAGAGTCTCAAGAGTGTGAGCCAAGATGTGCCTGTGGTTGGGTTTCTCAGGAGGGGTGCGTATTATTGTGTGCAAGATACTGCCCTCAGCTGGGTGAAACGTACGTCAGAGGTGTGTGGTTGTACCAAATGTGCATCTTGAACTACTGGAAATCACTCATTGCCAATTTTACTTAATAATCTGAAAATGATTGACTGGAAAAAATAGTACACTGATACAGAGTGGAATAAAACCTCTCGGTGAAAGTAATCTTACTGATAGGCTGTGGAAGTGAGATGAGGAGAAAAAACCTCCCAAACTAGCTTCAATTAAGCAAATATATTTTTCATTTTTTCCAAATTCAAATAAAAATTTCCTTTATTCTTGATAAGGCTGAATTCTGTTCCCAGAAAGCGTGATATAAAGGTGAGCTGACATTACACCAGCTACAGCTTTCCTGCATGTCAAAGGCTTATGTCTCTGAGGTACTCTGACAGCAGCCTCGGGCTTTTACGTGGGACTGAAATGATAGGTGACAACTTTGTTTCAAGGAATCAAGGCAGAGAAATAAAATATTGAATGCATTTATGCAAAGTTACACAAAACCTGCAAACTTTTAGCAGTCCAATGAATGAGCACTTTTTGACAGGACAAAAGGTGAGTGTTTTTGGCAAGATTCTATTTAGGATGTGCAACTTTTCACCAGGGCTTGATCATTAACTTAGTCAAGATATGTCTGCTTCTTTCCTCACCATGTTTTCACACCTAGGTTTTGTGGTTCAGCACAAAAAAACGGTCTAAAAACTATTGACACAAGGCCACTGTTTGCAGAATCATTTCCTTAGGTACAATCGATGATGCAGTCATGCTCACACTCTCTATTCACACAGAGCAACTGAGGTGGTAAAGTAACAGTAAAGCTGAGGTATATGAAGATTGATCTTTTTCCACTCTTTGCTCTTCATTTTTGAATTTTCCATGTTGATACGTTGGTTTGTTTGGTTGCTGGCATCTACCTATGTCTCAGAGTGGGAGTGGGAGGGACAGTACAGATCTGCACACCTCTGGAGAAAAGAGGTGGGGGATTACATTTCAGGAGACTGTAACCATTTCACTGGTCTGGGGTACAATAAAATCATGACCAGTTTGCTCCATCCCTGTGACCTGCTCTCCCTGGCACGGCTGCTCAGTATTCTGGTATACTTCTAAGTGGTAACTTACCGTGGCTCATGGTTTTTTGCATGTACTTACCTCTGTGTGACTTTGGACTAATTTTTATTTTCCCCAAGATGCCTCTGCACTACCAAGATAATATATAAGATCACTTGCTTTAGAAAGAGCCAGGTCTTTATCCTTTACTTTGTTTTTTTGTAACCCCTTCGCTAACCTAGTGCTTTGTATAACTGGTGAGGGTTTTGCCTTTATTATCATAGTTTTCTAGGTGTCTAAAAGAGTAGAGATATATTGCAAAAATAAGTTTTCTTCTTGAAGTCACAGAGTACTCACCATGATTTAAAGGGAAATAGCTTCCCCCTTTTTCCCTTAACTGTGCAGGTTTTTAAGATTTAACTTTTTTTTTTTTTAATACTTCTGGGAATTTGAGGCTTATGTGGCATGGGTAAATGGGAGTTAGATGTCCTAGTAAGCAGCGGAGAAGGTGTCCAGTCATTTTTTTGTTTCTGACAGAACTGGTGGGAATTCTCTCTCCTGCTTGTCATAAAAGGTCTTTTGTGCAGTTCCCCCCTTTCTTTAGGCTTTAATCCAGCAAAACACTCTCAGCACACAAGTGGTCTCATTTGCTTTCAGTGACAATATTCACAGACTTAATATAAAGCATGTGTTGGAGTGCTTTGCTGGGTCAGGGCCTGCTTTACTTGAGCTGTGTATCAAGTCTGCATGTATGTTATTCTAGAAGTTTTATAACTTCACAATATCAATTCTTCATTGTGCTTAGTATTTTCATACAATATATGTTTGTAGAAGAGCACAGATTAACCAAAACATACATGGATAAAACCACAGATGTGCACCTAGCTGTGCTCATTACAGCTGGGATATTCAGGGCAGTCATTTCTTATACAGCTGTGTTTGCAGAGAACAAAGTTTGATTTTTTTTTTTTTCCCAATTCATTGTGTTTCATTTCGAGATTTCAGAATGATGACTTCAGAGAAATAATCAATAAAGCAATTAAAATAGCCAAGCTTTGCCTGCCTGTGTTCAGGCCAGGCATAGCAATTAATGGTGAATTTCCCACTGAAAGCACTGGTGGATACTAACATTATTTGAAACTGACCCCTGGTTTACTCAGGTCTCACCATCTGTCCATTTGAAAATGTTGGGTTTTTTTTTTGAAAGTTGGCCTGGCTTTGCACAGAGTCATGAAAAGAACTTTCAGATGAAAAGGCAGGTTTGGGCAGCCTCACTTTTTGTCAGTAGTAAGCTAAGGGCATCCCTCATGTAACTCCATGACCTCTCTTCGTGCAACCTTTGGAGCTTTGCCTATGTAGGGCAGAGTTAATGTGGGCTAGCTTTCAGGAGCCACAGTAGCCCAGCCTCCTGCCAGGTTTCTGCACTGCAAAGACCTGCGAGTGTTATTGCTGCCTCAGTCTATCGGTATACATCTGCACACACCTGAGGGTGTAGTCCAGGGCTGTTTATGCCAAGACATGCTAAAAGTATGTCTACGCTGCAGTTTCTGCTTTCAGGCAAGGTAAGTAGCAGAGGTATTGGGAGCCGCCTACCAAGAAGTGATAGACTATAGCTCCTTCCACTTGTCAGCTGTTGGTATGAGCTTGTTAGCTGAAAGCTGTCTCATGTATGCCTCTGCCATGCTGCAATCCTAAGAGTAATTTCCCTAAATGCCGGAAACAAAACAGAGATTTAGCTCGTGCTTAGAAGATAATAAATTAAGGGTCCATGTGACAGAGGTAGGGAATTAGTCTCAAGGCCAAGTGTCCCCTGAGTCATTTGCAACAGTAACCCGTGCTGATTCCACCTCCTATTTTTGCCATTCGGTCCTTTATAAATAATCTTCTAATCAGAATTGACAGCTCTGGTGTGATAATTGGGAGATCTCAGGTCTGAAAACAGTTACCTGGAAATAGATAACTCTGAGAAAGAGGCTTGAGCTGCAATTCAAGGTAGACAGGCAAACCCCCACAAGCTCAACCCTCCCCAAAATCCTGGACACAGGGTGGATTTTGATCCTGTATGTATTGTGCTGACTGCATTTTGAAGGAACACATAGAAAAAATACTTTCCCTTTTGAAAAAAGAAATACTTCTAGATAGTTAGACAACAATTGTGCTAAAAGTTTTGGTCTTCTATTTTGTTTATCAACAAAAATTCTCTCTACATAATTTTGGTTTTCAGTTGAGAGCTTTGCTGAAAGTCAAATCTGAAAATTCTGTTCCAGTTCCCAGTGCTGTAGATATTTTGATTTTGACAGTGCATGTTTCAGTGGCCACAGTTTCTGAGTGGAGAAGACTTCATCCATCAAGAAATGCTTTGACTTTACAATTTCCAAATAGAAAATTCAGTTTTAAAACAGGTTTTTCTTTCCTTGAAATTGTCTATACAAGATGAGATGGATTAAAAAAAAAATAATGTCTTAACTCAAAGTATCATTTAAAGCTGAGACCCTACCCTGCATAATGGCAGTGCAGCTGTGGTGTCATGTTTTGTAGGAAACTAAAGTAGAATCAGCCTCTTCTTCCCGCAAAATGTCCTGTGTTCTCCATGGCAGCATAATCAGGAGTCTTGTCTCAGCAGCCTTCACAAACCACTAAACCAGCTCTAGTTCTCATCTTAAAATAGAAGGGATGGTGATTTTACATATTGCTAGGCATGATTCTGGTGACCCAGGAGATGGTGATGTCCTACTGACTTCTATTGAGGCATACCCCAAAGTTTGGACAAATAGGTGGTAACTGAGGTGATGGGGGAGGCAGTTTCAAAATGTGTTACTGTGGTTAAAATTCTACCTTCAGTAAGTTCATTCTTGCTTGTTAAACTTTTCAGTAGTTGCAGATACATATGTATTTTTCGCTACTTGTGGTGGTAAGAGCAGTGTCTAGGTGATCCAAGACAGGATCTTTTTTGTCCTCTCTTATTGTTTTGTAGTGTTACTAGTTTTGGTAAAGAGATTCATATCTTATTTCCTCCTGTTGGATGAAATTTGGCTATAGAAGAAGTCATGTTTCCAATGTGGTTTGCAAGGGCCTTCAGCTTCTTTCTGAGTTGGCGAGATCTATGTTTTCTTTCTAAATTGACGTAACAAATCCATTCCAAAATTTTGTTTGTACTGGTATCTCTCGGAAAGGGACAAACCTTGTGAGGGTGGAAGTGCCACAATAAGACTGAGTTAAGCTGTACATTTAATGTGATCAATGCATTGCATGCTTAGCCAAAGTAGTGCAAGGAACAATGGAAGATGCTAGTGCAAGATTCAGCTGGGGAGGGTGAGTGGGACCCTGGGATTTGATGGAGAAGGCAGTCTTGACCTTTGTCATAGAATCGTTTAGGTTGGAAAAGACCTCTAAGATCATCAAGTCCAAATGTTAACCGAACCCTGCCATCCCACCACTAAACCATGTCCCTAAGCAATTCGTCTGCCCAGCTTTTAAATACCTCCAGTGATGGGGATTCGACCACTTCCCTGGGCAGCCCCTTTCAGTGCCTGACAACCCTTTCTGTGAAGAAATTTTTCCTAATGTCTAACCTTTTTGTCAAGGTAAAGAAAGTGGTATGTTAGCTTATGCATTTTAATCGATTACTTTTTCAACAGCACTTTGTGTTTCTCTCAGATGTGGTTTGAAGTTTTCACATTAGAATGTGTTAGGTAGCTGACCATGGTCTGTTAAACGTATCTCAAAGATATTAAACCTTATCTCTGCTTTAAGACAAAAGCAAAAATATACCTCCTTTCAGTTCCAACACAGCTAGCTGGAGATATTTTTTGCCTCAGGCTTCTCATCATTACCCACAAAATGAGGAATTACTGCCTCTAGCCCAGTGATTAGTGTGAGCACTCCCTAAACTGCACATTAGGGAACATTAGCCAAGTTTGCTCAAACCACCCAATTAACATTTTAAACTAACCTGCTCTTTTTTTCTGAGGTGGATTAGGGAGAGCTTCTTCACAGGAGTTCTCCCAGAAGAACAGTGTGTGTTTGTGTGACACGTGCTTTGTAACTTTGGGGGAGTGATTTCCAGCAGAGGGTAATAACAAATGGGAAATAGAAGGGAAGAGGAGATATGTTTTTCAATCAGTGCTGCTACCTGAAGGGTGACCAAATGTGTGCAGTCCACAGGCCCTAGCGTGATTTGTGGGAGAATGGAGATCAGAGGTGCTGGGGGGAGACAGGGATGGGATGTGTAGAAAGGCAACATATTTATATTTATTTGTGAGGGTTTTATTTCATGATCTCTGTCCTGCACCCATGTAAGCATGCCATTTTCCACATGTTTCTGTCCTGAAGCATGCATCCCATCTCTTCATCTTACTGAGCCTTGTATCTGTAGCTAGCTGAAGCAGCAGCTTTTTCTAGCTGGTGCTCCCCACATGATTGCTGCCTTCTCTAAATCAGGCCCAGAAGGTGTTTATGAGAATTTTGCTTCTACTGTTCTTCCTCTCTCCACTATACATCACCCCCAACTATATCTGCTGTGTTGGGAGTCTAATGATCTAAAGCCAGATGTTTGAAACTTAGATAATAAGACAGAAGGATGTTTATGCCTGGGGAAAACAGGGATATATCTTTTTTTAATATATATATTTTCTCTTACTCATACAACTCCTGCCACTTTAAAGTGGGAAGTATATTCACTTTTAAAGAGAATAGCAGTTCTCCCATTGGGTGTGCTTGCGAAGCACTGTAAATCATTTATGTCACTCTTCATACTTTAACCATTCTAATGTTGTTTCATTCTGAGATCAAGGGATGTGCTGGGACAAAAAATTTCCACATTGTGAATTTAAAAGAGGATCTGAGAAACACATGCATTCCCAGTTGTCACAGCATAACCCCTGGTTGTCTAAAAGTATGTGAGAGAAAGTGAGTGGAGAGACAAATACAGGGGAAGAAAGTAAGCCTCCTACACCTGATTTTCACTTTCCTTGAGTCAGACAGACGAAAACCATCCCTGTGACGTGTCTATATCATATCCAATCTAGTTAAAGCTTTGAAGAGTTGATACTGTAGTGTTAAAGTTAACCTGACTGACAGAATCTTTCCTGGAGTTGGCATGAGCAAATATATCAAGAAGATGACAAATTAATCACTCTGGTGAGCTTCATTAGTACCAGCATGGGGAAAAATGAGATTGCATCTCCCATGCTAACCAGGAATCCTTTATACCGCTCCTATGAAGAAGGGTTGTGCCTGAGGGAAGAATGGCTAAGAACGAAGAAAGTGGATTTGGAGAGTGGAAAACTGTTGATAATGAAGTGAATTCAGGATGGAATAATTAATAGGACAGATGACTGAATCCTCTATTCTTGAAATAAAAGTACATTTGCTCTGTGAATTCACGAAAGAGCGTGACACTGAAATTCTTCTGATTCATGTAATGTTTCACCTAAGAGACCAAGATAAACTTGTGAAAACCTCTGGAAACAATGGAAGCTCATGGAAGAAGTTTGGAGCCCAGAGCTTTTCTCAAACTGTCTGTATAGATCTGGTCACTGCTGTATTTGCAGAATACCCAGAGCAAAACCAGGCTTTCCTGCAAGTCACCATCGGCCATCACCTCAATGGCCATCTTTATGTAGACCAATGACTTTGCACTCCATAGAGTATAGTCTGATAGGGAAGTCAGAAGGGAGGGCTCCTGATAACTTGTATAGCTGCTAGATAAGACCTATCTAGTGTTTTTCTACCCAAAGCATTTCACAAAGGTACTGCTCTACTTTCTTTACAAAAAGGGGTGCTAAACCATACAAGCTGAGTGGCTCTGGGGCTGGAAAGCAAGTTAATGGCAGACTGCAAAGAGAAAATCTTGTTTCCTGATACGCTGGGTAGTCACTGGTCTGCTGGGCTTGGCACACCAACCTTCTTATATTTCCTTATGTCCTACGGCACATTGCTCTGTAACCTCCAGAAGGCAGAATTCCATGGTGGTGGGTGGTAATGGAGGCTCCACTGCAGTACAGGCTTTTTTCTCATTTGTTTCGAGATCCTGGTGAAATGCGTTCCCATTATTTTGGCTCTGTATCTTTAGTTCCCTCTTCTGCAGCATCTGAATCTCCCTTATTCTGAGGGAAACGTTTTTATTAAAGCCACAAATAAAACACATGTTGGGTCACTAGGCACTTGTAGAAAAACATGGAGACTAGCATATCACGTATGTGAGGGATGACTAGTAGAGGCTGTAGCATGGACAGCAGTAGATGTACAGTTGGAGGAACTGCAGACACTTGCTGGATGCAAAAGCAGTGAAAGATGATGACTCTCTAGAAAAGCAAAAGCAATCATGTAGGAGCCATTTACCAAATTGTAAGAAGCAGGATTTGTGAATTGTCATGCTTTTTAAGCCTTAAGGCCAGTTTTAGAGCTTTGTTGGGAGGGAAGGAAGAAGCTATAAATTGAAATGAATCTGATCATCAGTCAAAATGTTTAAGTGAAGAACATGATACAGGGGTCTGCCTGAATCATCAAGAAAATGTAATGGATTGGGTTTTCCTTTATGACTAAGGAGTTGTAACTCATAACTGCCAAGTGAGAAACAGCCCATTGTTCTTTGCTGAAAACTGGAAACAAAAGGTAACCACATGTCTTAACCTTTTTATAATCTTGGGATATTAATGTTCATATTAGTTCAGCTGCCCAGCTCTTTCAGGGCCTGCTAGCTTTTTTAGCTCATAGAATGAGTTGATCTAATGATCAATATTGAGAAAGGTCTTACTCTTATCCTAAACAGTATGGAGGGTTCAGTGTGGAAACACATACCCAGCACACACAACTGTCCGTCTTTAGATTAGCTGAAAAGGCCTCATTTTGTTCCTGGTCTGGAGGGATCTCTGGGCGCAGCATCTTTGGCATAGTCAGTTTAAGCCCTGAACTCTGAACTCTTCACTCTGTAACTGTGTTTCTAGGCTAAGGATCTGCTTTTCAAAGTAGATATTTCCTAAATTTTCTTCTGCAGGTAATGCTACCACCAGCAGTTCACACAGTGGTGAAGTAGAGACTTCTTGCTCCACAGGAAGTTTGCCAAACTTCTACATTCTTGATGTAAATTGGGCATTAATACCTTGTCTCACACACACAATGAAGTCACATACCCACGTGGAGAGTCTGAAGCAGTGTTTGTTGATACACACTCTAAGGAGAAAGTGGCATTGCTATTGCACACTTCTCTCTGCTAAACTGGTACTGGGTTTTCCAGTCATGCCTATGTGTAAGCCTGTGGTCTGGGCCCCGTGGAGGAGGAGCTGTCTTCCACCACCTGTTGGTGAACCAGAGGGAAGAAAAGTTATGTGTGATCTGTTAGCTGAAATGGGACCTCCCATACATTTCAGACATACGGGCGAATAAACTGCAACTAATATTAATTCTAATAGGTGATATCGGAGGTCACATAATTGCACTGAGAGCATCGTGAGTGAAGATACGTATGTCAAGTTATCTCAGGTATGTGTTGTAAAAGTGTCAAGGGTGAGCCACGTGTAGTACTGATTATTGACTGTGGTATTACCTGTATAGCAGGATTGTGAATGCTAATGAACCTTCTTGTTGATCACGATAGAACTGACATCTGATAGGAATCTGGATCAGGTTTCATCTTTATTCATGCTATAAGAAGTTTTGGTCAGGAGAATGAAAACCTGGCTCTTGTTAAAGCTAATGAGAGGTCCAGAAGCATATCTAGAAAAGTTTACTGAAGGACTATGTGAAGGCAACACTCAAGAGAGTAGCAAAGTAGGACAAGATGAAAGAATTTGAAGGAGGAAACATCTTGTTACCTACTACAGAGATAACTGATTCATGTTGTCTGACCGATGTGGCACAAATGTCACGGAGCAGCAAAATGTTCTGGATAATGCAGGACAAGATCTTCTCTGAGAGGCTGGGCATGGACCTGACTTGCCTGGATATTGCCAGTTTGCTGGCAACCTGTGAGGTGGTTGGCAAATACAGGGTACAGTGAAGGGGGAACAGTAGCAAATGAAAACATTGTTTGCCTTTGTGAAGTGACCAAAGACTTGCGAGGAAATCAAAGCAAGGGAACACTGCCAGGAATTCTTGAAAAGCAGATGTTTGGTGTTCATTGGTATTGACACGAAGATACTGTTTTTTGGGTTTTCCACCATCATTCCCCTGCCTTCCCATCTTTTTAATATTAAAGAGTTTTTCTTCTTTTATATCCATGCTTAGTATTTACAAAAGGGAAAGCGGTATCTGCTTAGAGTGGCTAGGGAAGCTGTTTACATTTTCCTACATTCCTGATGTTAGTTAATATTTAGAGGAGCCATTCCTGAGGCTGTAGAGGAGCCTATATTTGAACATAGAGCTTTCTGCCAAATACATCTGGCAGAAAGGTTACCAATACATTTGGTTTTGGATGCAAGAACCTGCTCGAGGCTGAAATGTTAACGTTTAGTATCTTTGCATGTGGTGTGCTTGCAGCTCTGTTATATGGTGCATACATGTTAAGCTGGTAAATATTTCTTCATTCGCTATCCTGGAGACTAAAATTGTTTAGCTATGGAACAGGGAGAATTAGCAATAGCATGCACTCTTCTGTTCCAGCAGCGATAAACATTTGACTGTCATTATGTTCAGCTTGGACTATTTTGTAAATATTCCGAGCTCTCCATGTGCGGGTTGTCATCACTCTAGTAATCTGGCTTCATCTTGCAAACTTTTATCCATAAAATTAAACCAACAGGCCTTAATGGGACAAAACGTGTGAGGAAAGGGTACTGACAGACATAGCTGAAGAAATAGGCCCTTAGAGAATGCTGTAGTATTCAGTGTCTGAGGTAGTAAAGTATAGCGGGGCACAAATGTCTCACTAATAGATAGCAATGTATTATGAAATCTAAAGCACCATTCTCGGCTATGTGCTATGGAGTTGGTTGGGATGTACACTGGCAATAGACATCTGCTTTTCAGATGGAGTCAGACTACATTTTGACAAACTAAGTATTTCAACTGACATAGTTTTTCTTTAAAATCCTATGTCAGGCAGCTACTACGAAGCAGATGTCATATTCCTGACGGGAATAAAATCTCTCCATTTGTATTCAGAGCTTACAGTGCCTGTCCTGGTACGATGAGAAGATGCAAACGCATCAGTCAAAAACATCTGTTACTCATAGTGGATTAAAAAGCCCCTGGTCTAAATACACACCTTTTACAAAGTTAGATCTCAGTCTAATTTGAAAATTTTTAAAAATTTCAAAGCTGAGGGGTTTACTGAGGCTTAGGTTTATCCTTTATAAAAGGTACATAATTGAGGTTAAGTTTTCATGGCTAAGCTGTAAAGCATCAGGAAAACATCCCAACAGCTTCATAAAATGGAATAGATTTGTTGCCCACTGAAACCAGGTTAATGATAGACTAATTCACAAATGTGATCCTACGCATTTTACTTTTCAAGAACCAGAAGAAGAGTCTTAAGTTGACTGGATCAACTGTTTTACTGCAAATAATTGAGCCTGCAATAGAGAGGCCAGGGGCAGTAGGTCTCTGTAGTGAGGCCTCATCTGCAGAGCGCTTTCCCTGAGGAAGCCCATCCGATCCCAGAGGAGATGTGTTCAAACTGATAAGTTGCTCCATCCTGGGCCTTGCCATTATTAGTCCTTGATCATTTCATTTCTCCTTCTGCACAGATGGGCGAGAGACTTATTGAGGAGCTGGGGGGGCAGGATGGGAATGGTGGTGCCCATGTGTTGGACATGGATCATTAAAGTCAGCATTAGCAGATTATGTAGGGCTCAGGTGTCTTCTTGGCAGGATATACCAAGTAAATTATTTATATAAATAAAGAGTCATCCAAGACAATTAGCAGCATGGAGTGAAGTATGGTGTACGCTGGGCTGTCCCTCTCCCTAGGTTACAGAGCCAAATTCTTGTAAGCAAAGGGGTGTAAGTGGGTCAGTTGCTTATTGGTCCTGCCAAATCAGAAATTGTATTTTTGGCTCAGTAGGAACAAATCGGTTGTGACTGCAATCATCCTTGCCACCCCTGCTCTAGCGTATTCCCTTGCATTCTGATCCTTAGATGATGTAAATTAACACAGATCCTCTGACAGCAATGTCTGTGCCTCTTCAGCTGTGCTGTTAGCATGGATATGCATGGATTAACGGCATCTGCGTGTCTCCTGCATGGCCATCATTGTATATGGCAATGGGGAACAAGGATATCCTGGATTATGAAAGCTTTGATATTCTTGTTTCTGAATGAAGAGGGGCTCATGTAAAACAGCTTCGGTGTCTTTGTACTACTGAGTGTGCTTCCATCCGGAGAGGTTTACGGGCACAAATGCCCGGAGGCAGTTTGCATCCTTGAACAGGATAGTTATGCAGAGATGGGGCTGCGCATGTGGTAAGCAGCCCCGTGTGTGCCGAGGAGCGCTGGCGAGTGTGCTGCACGAACAGCTGTCTGGGATCGGCTCAGAACCAACTCTGAACCTCAGCGGGCTCCGGGCAGAGCAGCACAGCGGGTCTATGCTGCACTCCACGCGCTCACAGGTGTATTGCCACGCCAACATAACCGTACTGCTTCCACACCTGCACCAGCTCTGCATGCAGTTAGGGCCACATAAACACACTTTGGTGCCTGCAGTAACAAGCCGTATTGGACATGAACTGCCTCAGTGTGCTCTGTGTCCTCTGCATGGTCTCTATTTCTGTATGCCCAGGGGTCTGTTACATGCCTTTGAAGCACTAAATCAGCGTCCACATTAGATAATTGTGCAGGTGCAATCGTATCAGCCAACATGCAACTACGTAACCACAGTCTGTTCAGCTTTCAAATGTGGAACAGGCCTTTAGATACTTGTATTTAGTTTTATTTTTGCTGCTGGGCTCCCTCATGTCCTGGTCAAGACTTAGGCTGAAAGAAGGCAGCTCTGCTGTATGGGAGAGGGAAGAGGATAAAGAACAGCTGCTTCCAAGAGCCGCTTTTAGAAGTCCAGTTTAAAGCACAACTTTTCCAAAGCACACTTCAGCCTTTTTCCTCTGGGAGAAGATATGGGTGTATTGTTTTTTGGCAGAAAGGTAGTTGTTTTCTTTGAGGTTTTTGTGTCCTGTGTGCATTTAACTGCCATGTGGAATGATGTGAAAGGGGCTTTTTCTGGGTCTGTCTCTTGTTTCAGTCAAAGGGCTGCAAGACTTTTAGGCTGCCTGTATTATCCTAGCAGTGATTTTATGTCGCTAAATAACAAGCTATTAGCACAACCTTGCCATTGGGGTTTGTCACACTTTGTGTGTCAGTGTGTGCATGTACTTTTTTGCTAAGTCTCATCTCTCCCAGCCTATAGTCTGGTCATTTAAAGTGAAGTTCGCAAACAGCATAATAATGCTGGAAATCACAAAAGAGGGAGCTAATGGCTGCAGCTGCTATTGTAAACCTGATTTCTACAGGCTCAGCAGGGCTTGGCATATCAGAAGCAAGTTCATTAAAAGGGGCCCTGCTGAGGCAGCTGTGCCTGAGCAGTTGGATTTTTGTTGTCAGCCTCGAATAGAAGCTGGGCCATGGAAGCTCCTGACTGCCTCCTGCAATGTGCCGAGTGGCCTTGGCCCCAGCGGGAGCCTTATGTGCTGCAGCTTCCTTGAATTAAATGGAGGGTGTTGCTATACATGGAGGTCAGTATAAGCTCATGCTCCAGGTGAGCACCAACGAAGCTTTGGGGGGAGATACTCTGCCGTTTGCCCTCTATGAGAGGACAACACAGCCCCAAAGAAAGTAGATTTGAATGGAGGCATTCATTTAATGCCTAGCTCTGTCCTTCTATGAGAGCTGAAGCAATCCTCCTTGTAAATGAGAGGTATCCTATGCCACTCAAAATTGATACTGCCCTCCTTAGGCTTCTTTCAAGCCTGTGATTTTCCTAATGGAGAAGGAACTTGTACTTTGTACTTGTACTCCATATGTTTTCCGTACTTAAAGATGTTTGTTCAGAGTATACGCCACTGGTGTCCACTCAGTAATTCTTCTTTCTGCATGTAATCTCCCTTGATGCTTTCTATTTGCTGTCAGGGCCAGGGCTGCGTTCAGGCTCTCAGTACCTTCAAGGAAAATGCAGAGTGGACCACATAAGGACTAAGCAGTTTTCCTCTATCCTCTCCTGTCCCTCTTCTCCCATGTTATTGCTGTGCACGCCACATCATTTGGGAGAGGAGAGTCTGTGCAGTCCCAATGTATGTACATCTTCTCCCAAAATTAATACTTCAGTTGTTTGGAAGCACCTGTGAGAGTAAGACTGAAAACAGGGGCTCGGGTCATCTCCAATAATGCCTTGGGTTTCTGTGCAAATATGGTGTTTTATTCTTTTAGATATGCTGGCTCTGCTGTGACATTACGCGTGTTGAAGAGGCAGGTTTTGTTGAGACATTTTGGCAGCTGGAAGCCAGTGCTCCATGGGCTTCTCTTTGTGTGGATTAGGATGTGCTGGTGGCTTTCCTCTTTCCTCGTCTGCATAGCTTTCAAAATGTAACGCGGTGCATTTTTATGTCAGACATACCAATGGGGGGGCCATCTAGCATTCCTTGTTAGATGATTGAGACCCACAGTGTTGTTGTCTACCTATATAATAACAATGAAGTTTATGCAGTTGTTTTGTGTGTCTTACAGGTTTAGAGCCTTGTCTCCCCGTTTCAGGCAAATTTGAAATTATCTTAAAGATAATTAAGTACTTACAAACTGGCATCAGGGAAGAGAAAATATATCCAAATGCTGCCCATAGTGTGGGAAACGAGAGGAAAACTTGGCAATTGCATAAGCTAGCTAATCAATTAGCACATATACACTGCCCTGCCAATATGCATGCATGTATCTACAGATAAGCCACAGCATATGGCATTTCTTGCCTAGCAGCTATGATGTGGGAGACATGTGAGGCTCAGGTTATTGCAGTAGGGGAGAGGGAACCCCAAACAGAAAGTGCAAACCTGTAGGAAGTAGGTAAGGATGTTCATGTATTTAAAAGATAACTTTTTGGTGAAAATGCTATAGTTGTTCTATACCAAGGATGTGAATCACACAGCAGAACCTGTGTGTGGTTATTATGGCCCATGTTGTGTATTACTTGGATACCTCACAACTTGTGTGCATTTGTCTTGGTCACCCGTTTTGCCCTCCCTTGCATTGCTGGTGTAAGCATCATCCTTCTAACACATTGATACCTATAATCGTGGTCTATATCATT
Source organism: Egretta garzetta (assembly GCF_000687185.1). NCBI lineage: Eukaryota > Metazoa > Chordata > Aves > Pelecaniformes > Ardeidae > Egretta > Egretta garzetta. The sequence continues at coordinate 2,077,665 of NW_009260192.1, forward strand.
TAAAAACATTAACATCACAAAATTTAAATACTTCTAAAACTCTGTCCTTGTGTGATTTTCTCAGGGCCTCATAGGAATTCATCTGTAGGGGAGGAACTGAAGCTGATTCTGCTGAGTTGCAAGGGAACGTTTACATATGCCAAAAGCATGGGCTGCATTTGCCAGCACAGAGCCAAGGAGGCTGGCAAGGGTTTGCTGTGGTTGGTGGCTGAGCCCTCCCGGGTCAGTCTTGCGTAACAAAAACTGCCCCGTTACCTAGTTCATGCCAGAGCCTCCTTAACGCCGTTGCTCCTCATGCAGAAAATGAGCACCAGTTACCCAATGCTAGCGAGACATCCTCCTGCCTGCAGGTAGCGAGCTGGAATAAAGGCATCGCTCCACTCCCGATCTTAAGGACTTACACTGTGAGGCATTGACTCATTTCCACAGAGAACTGAGTGCTTTCACCTCTCATTAAAGTCAAGTCAACCATCACTGAATCAGACTCTTAGTCCTTGTAGTAAGAGGGCAACTTTTGAAGCAAGGCTGTGTGTGGTGGTGGGGAAGAGAGTGGAGAGTTGTTGTATTTAATCCATAAAGTATTTTTGAACTTTCATTGAAAACACAAGTTGGGATTTTTGGAGGGAGGAGGAATGACTTCTTAGAAAACACTTTTTTTTCTCTAAAATATTTTTTTTTCCTTGTGAAAATTTGAAAACATTTAAAGGAAACCAAACATCTTTGCAAAAATATATCTTAACTGTACTGAAAAGAAAAAAGACAGTTCTGATAAAAAACTTCTACCAGCTCCAATTCACTAATTGCATTTACCATTCATTCTTAATTTAAAAATATCATAGTTCAAACACTTTAAAAACTTTTAACATTTCCTCACAGAATGTTTTTTTGTCTGACAGTCCTAATGTGATCGAATCAGTTCAGCTCAGCTTCAATTAAGAAGATGAATGTATTGAGACTCCCAACAAGGCTGCCTGTCAGTAGCACGGAATTATATGATCCTGCTGCTTGGCTCTGTGTTTGCTCTTGGTGAGGCTGATAATTTCATCAGCCTCCCTGAAGTTGTGTTTCATTCTCCATAAATTCTTTAGTGCCTCTTTAAGCCTCTCGTATTGGAGCACTTTGTCTTCCGAAATGTCCTAGTTTGATCTGTCATTATGGTGGCACGTCACATTCAGTTACTCTATGTGTCTCACTAGGTGCAATGTAATGCTGGCTGCCAACACGGCTAATTGTGAGTGAGTCTTGCTCGTGAGGCAGTCTGCTGAAAAATGCAGCTGAGAATACCTTTCTCAGAGTATCTGCTCTTTGAACTGTCTTGGCATCGGTGAAACACTTCATTATAGTGAGACATAATAGAACCATGGGCTGTGTCCAGGCTGGGAAACTTCTGCCCAAACTCCCCACTGTTGCTACCCTTGGTTCGGCTCTGCTGGTGATAGCAACTGAGGGGATAAATGAATAGGCGGCTGGTTCCCAAAGCTTTTGGAATGACACTCACAGTTGTGGCTGCCACAGCCTTCTGCTCTGTTTGCATTTGCCCTCTTCAAGCTCGAGTCTCCTTCTGCTGTCTGAAATGGCTCCTGCTGCTGCTTTATCTCCCCTGGTCCTTCCTCTCCCCATGGCCCCTACGATGCTGCCAGTGCTTTTCTTCTCCCTCTCTGCTGCTGGCTCTGGCCAGTGCTGCTGCTGGGACTGAGTGAACCAGCCCAGCAGAGCTTGTGCAGCTTGATTTGATGCCTTGCCTGCAGTCCTAGTGTGCTTCATCAGCTGGGAATTGGTGATGTGAACACAGCTCTGCTTGCAGCTTCCAGCACAGACATTTCATCCTGTGCCAAGCATGTCAGTGTGACACCCGAATTTAGCATGCCAGTCACTGTTGCTTCCCCCGATACAGCTCAGGCAGAGAGAGTGGGAAATTGTGGCAAAAATACTCCATTATGTTCAAAGAGAGATTGATAGTGCCATTAATAAAGCTATTGCTAGCAAATAACACCCCTGTATAGAGAGAGACTGGCATTGCCCTTTACAACCATCTGTCCCTTCTTTGTCTCTCTCCCGCGCGCTATCTTTGTGCTTTTTTCTGAAACATGTATTTGAAACACTTTTGCCTTATTGGTTCCCGAGGCTTAGGAAAGTCGAGTTCCCTCTCCAAAGAGAATGAATTACACCTTGCTGTAACCCTGCTGTATAGCATAAAAGGTTTGCAGTTTTAAATTTTAGCTTTCTGAGCCGACCTTTGGTAGTCTGAACCACCGTGAATGATGTACAGGTAGTTTGAATGATACAAAGCATGCCTGATGTAAATCTTGCTCATGTAATCAGTTCTCTCTTTTCTGCCCAAGAGTGGCATCATAAACAGTGTCACCACCTGAAGTATCATCCTTAGCATCTGAAACAGCAGTACATGAAGTGAAGGTTGGTGTCTGCAGGTCAATGCCAGGTCATACCACTAGCTCCATCACTTCTGATGCTGTATGATAATTTCTGCCTCCCCCCCCCTCCCTGCCCCCAGACCCATATCTTGGGATTATGCACAATAATACCTTTGGATTCCCCTCCTCCCCAGTTTCTCAGCCTGTAGAGTGAAATACATTTGTGAGCACATTTTCTCTGCAACTGTGGGTGATAAAAAGAAACTATTTCTAATGGAAATGGAAAATCTTGCCTTATCATTCCCCTATCCTCTCAGGATCTGCAGCCTAAAGAGAAACATTAAATATGCTGTGCTGTGAGAAAACTGGAAGAACTACAGTTACGTAGTTCATTTCATATTTTAAGGATGTTCTCTGCCCTTTTAACAGCTAGATGTGAGGCTGTTAATCAACAAAATCCAGGAGAGGCTGAGGTTTAGAGAAAACTAAGTCCTATCAAGAACTGTGGCTATGCATGCCCCTGTTCTTCCTATAGATCTGTGTCTTCCTTTACCTTCACTGTCTTCCTCCTGGGATACAAGAGTCCTTTTACTTGTTAAGACTTAATTTTTAAAATATTCTTTGGCCCCGAGCACATAGAAATGGATCTGAAAGGGAAGCATGAAGCTTTGAAAAGGGCTTCATTGAATTTCCGCTACACTAGCTACCAGAGCGGCTTTTCTCAAGAACTTACTACCGAGTACAGACCTGCCTGGGAACTGAGACATGAGGCGAACCACCATGCTCAGTATTGTACATCTGCTTATGGTTTTATGTGGCTATCGTTGTCATTTCTGGGTCCTTTCTATGTAAAAGAAAAAGAGCAAAGTCACTAAGTACTTTCAAGAGGGGAGAACCATTGTTTGGAATGAGTTTTGAGCAAGCAGATTTTGACCCTGAAGCCATACAGTTTTAAAAATAGTCTTTCTCAAGTCTTCCAGGAGAGGCAACAATAGCTGTGGGGATCAGACTCTACTGGTTTAACTTCCTGTATGTGCGTACACACCAGTAAGCTACTTGTTATATCAGTAGTGATAATTCTCAAGGTCACGGGCATTTGCTGCTCTAATCTTAGTCTGCTTTCTCTATCAAAGTGGGATGACAGCTGTGTGCACGTGTGCTGTGAGTGCGAACTGAATTCAAAACACACTGTACAGCATTACCTGATTTTCAAGGGCAAAGCTGGAGCTAGATCCTCTCCCAGTTTTGCTTTTCACTTAGAAGAAAAAAAAAAAAGAGAAAAAAGTGTGAGTGGGGGTAATCAGTTGAGCTTTTTTACGGCATTATTTATTTTCATTAAAACCATAATACTAACTGCAAATAGCTTTGGAAATGTTTAATTACCTCTTTCATCAAAGGCTGTTTGACACGCAAATGAAGGAAGAATCAAAGTGATGTGAAAGACAATTAACAACTGGTACAAATAAACAGGCTTCAAGGCTAGAGGGCCTTGGGTGACCTCGACTTTTAACATCAGTATGGTCTTAGATTGGCACAGGCCTATTATGACATTCCGGCTTTTTAAAATTTCAATAGATTAACCTGTTCTGTTTGTTTAGGTTTTATGATTTGTTTGAGGATTGTTCTTGTTGATATGGTTTGAGAATTATTAGGTGGAAAAGCCTTGGGAGTGACAGATGTGATGGAGAGGCATGTGATAAGGAGAAGGTTTTGCTGTAATATTTTTTTCTCTTTTAGGGTGAAATGGCTGTGATTAAAGGTGGGCAAGTATTACTTAAAAAGAAAGGTTTCCAAATACCCATTCACATACATGTACTTTACAAAATGCCTGACCCCTTTTCCCTTACCACTGTAGATTTATTTCCTAAAAGCTTTAGTTCCCAGGAAAGAAAGTGTTACAGATACTCCTGCCAACATATATCCATCTGTGAATGCTGGTGTGAATATTTATATGTTTGAATCAGAACATGGGGAGGGCTGCTTGTGGCCTGGGAGTCATTCAGTCAGGAAGCAGATGGCTTCGTGGCTGCAATGAGCACACGATGTGAGTTACTGGGACCAGTCATGAACGCTTTCTGAGCAATACTCGTGATAAATAGTGAATGAGTTGTGCAGTCTGGAGAGAAGTATGTTCTTACAAATGAGTTTTTCGGTATCTTGGCAGTTGTAAGTTATACTGTTTCATTACATCACTGTTGATATGTAAATGGAAAGGCAACCATGTTCTTAGAATACCTAGCCAGGTCTCACAGTTAGGTCTGATGCAGCAATATAGCCAACTCGACATGTGCAATTTTTATTGAGAACTAGGTAGTACATGCTTTAGAATTACAAGAAAATAAAAAAAAAAAAATTATTTTGGCCTATACTTAATGACAACACTGCTAGATTATTCTGGCCATTTCACTAGTTGACTTGTCATGTGTTCTGGTTTCAGGGACCAGAAGTTCAGTTTTCACTGAGAAATACTACCTCAGGTGTGGGACTTGTTCTGTTCTGGCATGTCTTTGTTACCAGCTATGGCAGACTTGACTTTGCTGTTATCAAGGCTTCACCTGCATTAAATGTTTAGCATCATTTGCCTGTGTGTTATGCTTTAACGTCTCCAGGTTCGGACGGCCCCACGCATGTTTCTAGGAACCTTTTAGGTGCATAATAATCCCAATAATAAATGGAATAATCATTAATATATTACTTGTATGTGATTATACTTTTGCTAGAGACTAAGCATAGCATTTTTTAGTCTAATACTAGAATAGGGAGTAGACAGAGTTCCCTTTGGTTAAATACATTTGCAGGAGCAAATCAGTTCCCTCTTCTGACGGATCAGCATTGCTGTTTGTGGATCTTAAAATGCAAGCATGTCCTTCAAATAAAATGTTGCTTACTTTGTATGGTGGTCATGAAACTCAATGCATCTTTCACAAATTGAAATTGCATAAACATAAAATCACTGTAAAGGAAGAATTGGTCTGAAGGTGGTATTTTTAGTGAGTATTTTGACTGCTGTGGTTGTATTTTCTCATATAATAACAATGACGGTGATTGGAGCTCACTTCCCTTAAACTGATCCCCCATCATTCATTCATCGATAAATTGAGTTTGAATGCAGATTGAGTTCTAGGTGGAGAATTATTTCACACAGCTTTTCCCCTTTTGATCTTTTATTCAGTTGAGGTAGTGGGACGCCCTGCTTCCATTTCCAAGGTTTTTCCTTCATCTTTGTCTTTGAATAAGGCACTGAAGAATGCTTTGATACTTTCAACCTAAAAATGTTTTTCTTAACGTTTATAATACCTGTCAAGTTTAAGATCGAGGGAACTAATGCTCCATTTGCAATATTCTATACATGGGGAGTGAAACTTTTCTGTTTCTTCCTGACAGGCTTGGAGCCTGTATTGCTGGGGCTGGGGATAGATGAAAAGAACATACTTGCAAGCCCACAGGCAGAGCACTGAATCAGCTTCCTCCTCCTTCTATCAATGTCATCATCACTTCTAGAAAAACAACTGCTCTTGTAGTGTAAAAGATTGTCTTCAGTGGATCCACCCAGGATTTATGGCACTAGCTCTTCCCTTAGGATGCCTATTAAGTGTCACGCACAGAAAATATTAGAATATTCTCCAGATGATTCTGGGCATACCTCAGTCCTCAAGTCCTTCAGTGAATCTTACGCCAGAGTCAAGAAGAGCAATGAATTGCATTACAAAATGTTGTGTCAAGAGTGGCCATGTTGATATTCTCCCTACACTCCCTGCTCCAGAGAGGGGCAAAAATTGCTGCCATGAAGAGGCTTGCTTGTGCTGGGAAAGAATGCTGTGAAGTCCTTAAGGCTTTTGGTGTTCAAAATATTTTGCAGATTGCAGGATCCCCTGTGATAATCTGGGAAGGGCTTTGTCACTTTGATTTTGTTGAGACAATTTGGCCAGGGTTACTTTGTAAAACTGCAAGAGAACTGATGTTGGAAAGCTGAATACCCGAGTTCTCACCAGGTGATGTAGGAGGTACCTCTGTTTTCCTTGCGGGCAGCTGTAATGATGCTTTTGTGTTGCCCTGAGCTGGCTGTGCTAGAACAGAGAGGTGGTTTTTACTGTCAGATCCTTCCTATCAAAAAGTCCTTGGTTTATCATCTAGCAGCGGTTTACCTGTCAAGTTCAGGTTTATGGTGTCTGTTCTCAGCTTCTCAGTCCTCTGATGACTTCAAGATATGCATCGCACAGGAATTATGCCCCTCTCTGTGGAAACTTTGTATTTCTTCACCCCCCACCTATGGCTGTGATCTTGCACCACTGAGCAATCTGTGGAACAGGAGCTCCTTGTCTGCACTTCTAATTATCCTGCATGATGAAACAGGATCCCATTATTTAATGACTTTTTTCCCTCCCTTTGGTTAACTACAGCCACCAGTATTTTATGAGGCACCCTTCTTTCCCTTTAGGAGTCCTGCCTGGATTCCTGGTGTCAAGAGCTGTAATCCTACAATCATAACTACTTTATTTTAGCAGTTTTTATATTGGTGTTTCAAGTCTGTTAATACCTATAGTATTAATTCAAGTCTACTAATACCAACAGCAAGCAACAATTGGTGTAAAGCACTGAAGACCAATTTCCATGATACAATGCTTTGCAGTTTACCATAGGAACAGTTAAGAAGTGGCACTACTGACTGACAAGCCACAATGCTTTCTCCCAAAAGAGGCATAAATCAAAGGTTTGGATGCCAAACCAGACCTCCTGCATTCTGGATGTTGTATCTTACACAGCCATACATAAAAATGATGTTGCTTAGAAACACTCCAACAGTCCTTGATTGTGTCCCAGTTAGAGTGAGTGATTTTTTTTTTCTTGAGGATACAGTTTCAGACTTTCTGAATCAGTTACATACAGGATACTCCTGTCTGACCCCATGCTCAAACTTTTATTGGTAACCATAAAGCCTGTCTTTTTTAAGTAAAATAATGATTTCTTAATGCAATCAGGAAATTATAGATTAGCATTTTAATATACTACACCAATCATCTGATGAATTGTGTGGTAATGTCACTCCCAAATTGCTCATTTGCTTGGAACACAACTTTAGTCACTGTGTTACCGAGGAAGACGTTGCTTTTCTTCCTTTTCTTTTATTCAAGCTAAAAGTTGAGAGGAGTGTTGGGAACTTGTTTTGCCTGTGTTGATGTACTGGGTCTGGCTGGGTGGGAGATAATTTTCTTTGTAGCAGCCCGTATGGTGGTGTGTTTAGAATTTGTGGCTAAAACAGCGTTGATAACCCACCAGTGTTTCGGCTATTGCTAAACAGGGTTGCACAGTGTCACAGCTTTCTTTTTCCCACTCTAACCCCTTTGCCAGATAGTAGCCTGGGGACACATGAGAGGATGCAGCAGGGTATCTGACCCAAACTGACCAAAGGGATATCCCATACCTTACAACATCATGCTCAGCAATTAAAGTTGGGATAGAGCAAGAAGAAAGTGAAGGCTTTTTCTTCCAAGGTGGCCATTGCTTGGAGACTGCCTAGGCATCAGTCTGCTTGTGGGAGGTGATAAGCAATTGCCTTTGCATTGCTTGTTTATTTCTTCTTTCCATCAGTTATTAAACTTTATCTCAACCCATGAGTTTTCTGGCTTTTACTCTTCCTATTTTGTCCCCCATCCCAATGAGCAGGGTGGGGTGGGTTAGAGGCTGTGGGGGTGCTTGGCTTCTGGCCAGGGTCAATCCACCACACCTGAAAATTTTTAATCCTCCTCTACATGAGAAACTGCCAGCATCAGTCTCTAGGATGCTCAGCCTGGCTCTCTGGTCAGGCCTGTTCCTTACCCTCCTTTTCCCATTGCAGGCCAGCCTGATGCTTGTCCTATCCCATCATCTTTCTGATGGCAAAATCTTGTTCTGCTTCCAGTTTTGAGAAGAGCTGAATGATCCCTCTATTTACTAGCTACAATGAAATTAGCATTTGCCTAGCTGAATTAGTTGTAAAGTCCTTGAACAAAAGTTTTTAAGGGACAGAATGTGACTTGTAATAGTATAAAGAATGAATTATTGTTGAGTGCTGTGGGGGCATGGTGGTTCCTGGTTAGCATGTTAGAAGGGCTGTAGGCTAGAACTTGATAGCAGAACTCTAGCTATATACCATCTGCATTTCTTTTAATGACAAAAATAATCACTGTTTTTCTGCACTGCTGTCAAAATGCTGAGTCAACATGCCGATCTGGGAGTGTGATCTGGAGTTCTGGTCTGGCTACATCAGCTGTGCTTTTCAGCCAATTCCAGCAGCAGATTCTGTAATATTGGTGAGGTTTGAGCCAGGAAAAGTACAGATGTTGCAGTATTTTGCAAGTACTTTGGCAGTTTGAAAGACTCAGTCCAGTCCTTGAGCCCTTTCCTGTTTGTCTTACCTGGCACTTGTGGCACAGAGCAGAAGCAAAAGCAGGCAACCCAGTGAAAGCAGGGATTTTCCCAATAGAAGCATCAGTACAGTTGGTCAGAGCCACTAATAGCTCTCAATATTTACTCTTCTAACATTTGCAATACCAGAGAGAAAGGATATTCAGCTGCAGCAGTGGATCCTTGACCTCAGAGACTACTGGCTATAGCTGAGGTTAGGACTCTTAGGGGTCAACAGAGATTCATTAGCATCCTCTTTGTCCACTTTTTTCTTTCAAATGTACTGACAAGCTACTTCTAGTCCTCATTGACTCTGAGATGACCCAAGCCAATCTGCTCTGACAGTCATTACAGTAGTAAACTTAGAATCTGGTGTTGCTATTTCAGGGTGACATTAATGTATAGGCTTTACCCTTCAAGGAGATCAGTCAGTTGGAGAAGATGCCTCAGGTTGCCTCGGGTAAGTCTTACCCTACATTTGTGGTTTTTTTGGTTGTTGGGTTTTTGGTTTGGTTTTGGTGTTTTTGTTTTTTTGTGGGTAAGTTGTTGGGTTTTTGGTTTGGTTTTGGTGGTTTTGGTGTTTTTTTTTTTTTTTTTTTTACTGAGCATCAAGAGTTATACATAGATGGTTAAAATGCCATTTTATCAGAACTGCTTTAGCAGTGAGGCAAAGAAACAGATCGAGTTGTTCCAACATCTAGCCAAACCTGTCAGTTAACTGCATTCCACAAGCTTTACATTTACATTGGAAAGTTGACTGTTGTGTTTCTTATGAGACATGCATATGGGGGTAAAAGAATGACAAGGCAGTAGCCTTAAATCCACCTGTTGCTCTAGTCTTAGTGGTATTAAACCATAGAGAACACGTCAGTCTTTTCCCTTGCACTTTATTTGTACTGGGCCATGTTAGTATGTGGCATCAGTTTTATAGGGAAAATCCATTAAATGTATCAGTTACTGTGACTGGCTACAGAGAGACATAATTTTTGGATCATCCAGGGGTATAAAGACCATAGTACAGGATGCATGATATAAAGTGGTACTGAATGATGATGTTAATATGACTATTCATCATGAAAGTAACATGCAAAATTCTGCTGTAACAAACCTTTCTGAAGTCAGTGCTAGAGAAAACACCTTTTGGCAAATGCAAATGCCTCATTCAGACCTGACCTCCTGCAGTTACAGTGAGGTACAGTTCATAATTTCTGCTTGTGTTGCTCTGTGGAATTTGTCTGCTTTGATCTTGACCTTGGATTTGCTGTTAAGCTTGAGAATGGGCAAAACATTTAGTGCACAGAAATGGAAAACTCTTTTGGCAATACCTCTGTTTGAATGTATACATGGTTTAAAAAGTAAACTCAGAATGTGTAAGTTTACCTATGTTACAGGCAGAGACATGATTCTTACAAGCCTTTTGCAAGAAACTGAGATCCAACAGGAGATGATTTACCTTACTTCTATTAATCTGTAGCACTACAATGAAACATGGGGAAAACTCTTTTATGAGAAGACAATACTGTGTTCATTTTTGGCAATTAAATAAAAACCATCATCCTATTGTGCCACTTGCACAGCCTGAGACTATGCAGCTTTCTGCACCAACATTGGTCCTGGTGGTATCATATCTCTAGCCCCACCATTTATCTTGGCCTCTAGTGACTCCTCAGTAGTCTTTAGAACCTGGCCACTGAATGTTTGTACAAAGAAAAATGGATGGCTTTCCATAACCAAATGTGTGATTTCTCATTCACACCTTCCATAAAATCACATAGTTTTGGGCTCCCCTATCTCTTCTTCCCCTTGCATCCTATTTCCTAAGCCTTGAGTGTCTTAGGAAATAATTTCAACGCTTCTGTAATCCTAACATACTGTTCCTTCAATTTGTCTCAAGTATTCAAATTTTTTATTCAGTGCAGTCTATAATAACTTGGGCTTAGCATTTTTTTGTGTTGTACAGAATAATTTGTCAGCACAGCACTACAAGAGAGCTTTGTAATTACTTCGGGGATTGGTGAAGGATGACCAAGTATGTTGATACATGCACTGTGCTTCCTCTTCAGCAACAGGAGAATCAGAACGGCGTAGATAACAGCCTGCATGCTTAAAGCAACATTCACACTCAATTGAAATAGTACTGAATGTGACTTAAGATGGTGACATGCAGAGGTACCTATTGGACTTGAAAACTGTCATACTGTTTTGTTGCATTTTCAGCAAAATTTCTCAACTTGTGCTTTTACCATACTCTAACGTTTTTCTCTATATGTTCTATGACAATTTTAGATCCTGACCTGGCTACCTTTTTTCAGGTAAACTCCATGGAAGAGTCAGGTTCAGGACTGCTTGATGCAGCTGCCAGAGGCAGGGAACAAAGTTCCTTTGAGGCCACCATGAGACTCAGCTACTTCTGCTCCATATACAAATATACTTCCTTATGCTACCTTCTCTAACAAATAGCAGCATATATATTAAAAAACCAACAGCACGACACACAACTTTCCTCTAAAGAGCGGATAAGGAAGAGCTAACCATTTCTAAAACAGAATTAATATTTTATTTAGCTTAATACACTAATGGAAAGTCTTTCCTTGCTACTGTGGTGGGAAGAGAGAAGCAGAGGAGACTGTTTGCTAAAGGGCCTCTTTGACACTCACTCACTTTGTGCTTGGTTGGCATTTGTGCACTTTAGGTTAGAGAAGCCAGCAGGTTTGTCTTTGGGGAGTTTAGGAATTGCTGGCATACTTGCTCTATCTATACTGGTTTTTAAGGGCAGCTCCAAGGTCTCCAGACTAGCTTCACTGATACAGTTCAGTGTAAGAACGACTGGAGCGCACCCAAGAGAGCAGGTGCCTGAGTGTGTCTTAGCTCATCTGCAGGCATGCTTGCACAGGCTGTGCACATATGGGCAGGACGCGGAGCATGCAATGCCCACAACCTGTTCTGAACTTTCTCTTTCACTGTGCTAGAGGTGTAGACGTGCTGGCTCTGCTTTTGTGCCAAGGACACCAGAAGAGGGTCAACAAAGGAAAAGGTCTTGGAGTAATGTGGAGCATCCTTCCCAGCACAGAGAGCACAGGCTGGGGTGTTTCCTTTGCCCTGGTCCAGATTCTGGAAATACTGGGCTAGCTTCTTAGAGATGCCACATCTCCCCTATGCCACTCTGCCAAATATAAGAGGTCAAATAAGAAGAATGTCCAGTAAGCTGAAGATTCCCCTGGGGCTACTGCACATGGTGGGGAGCAGACCAAAGTAGAGCTGTTTCTAGGGTGAGGGAATCATAAAGAACTGCTTTGTGTTCTTGCAAATGGAGCTGAAGACAGATCTTATTAACTGCAGCTGAAAAACTGATTCAGAATAGTAACATGTCCTTTAGTAAAAGCATATGATATGTGTGTTAAAAACAGGTCTTATCCTTCTCTTTTAATGCCTCTGGCCTTTTGTAATTAGTTCAAAGTACATTATCCCATAGGCATTAGTTTCCCTGGGTCTACATAAAGACACACCTTTTTTAATAGTTCTAAGTGTCCTTATTACATATCCCCATGGCACTGAACCCTGCAGGCCTTCTGTTCAACTCCAGAGGTTGCTTCTGGGGCTTCCCAAACTGTCCACAGTTTGCTGGCAGGTTTCACCTTGTTATAACATTTGGGGATAACAGGACGGTACACGAAGGAAACAAGCTTAGCAAAAGAAACACCCACACAATTCCAATGTAAAATGTGACAGATGTATATTAAGCATCAGATTTTTTGAGTGCAGTCTGACTCCAGTCTTGTCCCTGGGTTTGGTTTAAATCCTGAGGAAGGACTAAGTCTCTCCCTATTACCCTCTGGCAACATATGGACTCTTTTTGGCTGAAAGACTTTCCCTTTGTTAAACAGTCTCTGCCACTGGTCGTGTGGAGAGAACTGCTGTTTCAACTGGTATTATCTCAGCATGAGTATTTCAGCCCTCACCCCTGGTGTGTTTTTGCAGTGTATGTCCAAAGCCAAACACATTCTGGTGGCGGAAGGCCTATTGCTTCCTTCAGTAGTCCAGGTGAGGGATTCTTGATTGTTTGATTTCATGTTTCTGGACATCCCTGCTAGCATCTAAGTCTTCCACCAAATGGATGATTTAATTTCCCAAAATTTCATTTTTCTTGTTTTCTTTTTTTTTCTTGTTTTCTTTTTTCTTGTTTCCTTGTTTCTTGTTTTCTTTTTTCCTTTTTCTTTTTTTCTTGTTTTCTTGTTTTCTTCCTTCTTTTTTCTTGTTTTCTTTTTTTTTTCCTTTTTTCCTTTTTTTCCTCTTTTTCCTCTTTTTCCTTTTTTTCCTTTTTTTCCTTTTTTTCCTTTTTTTCCTTTTTTTCCTTTTTTTCCTTTTTTTCCTTTTTTTCCTTTTTTTCCTTTTTTTCCTTTTTTTCCTTTTTTTCCTTTTTTTCCTTTTTTTCCTTTTTTTCCTTTTTTTCCTTTTTTTCCTTTTTTTCCTTTTTTTCCTTTTTTTCCTTTTTTTCCTTTTTTTCCTTTTTTTCCTTTTTTTCCTTTTTTTCCTTTTTTTCCTTTTTTTCCTTTTTTTCCTTTTTTTCCTTTTTTTCCTTTTTTTCCTTTTTTTCCTTTTTTTCCTTTTTTTCCTTTTTTTCCTTTTTTTCCTTTTTTTCCTTTTTTTCCTTTTTTTCCTTTTTTTCCTTTTTTTCCTTTTTTTCCTTTTTTTCCTTTTTTTCCTTTTTTTCCTTTTTTCCTTTTTTCCTTTTTTCCTTTTTT
>NW_009260192.1:2091348-2103024 GCF_000687185.1 Egretta garzetta
TCCCTTTTTTCTTTTTTTTTCTTTTTTTTTTTCTGAAAGGGTACAGAAAGCATTCACAGAGACACATGAAATTCTAGTAACTGTACAAAGACATTTCTGCAAACTACTGCAGTCTACAAATGAAATTCTTACAGTACTTAGTTGCTGGATGCTCATTTGATTCACTCATCACTCTGGCTGGGGATGTAAAGCAGCTTTGCTTTTGTCACCTAATGTTACGGTGACAGACTTCTGACCTAGAACCTCAGCGGGTTGCCTCATTCACCCTGCACGCATCTGTATTCAGTCCCAAGACTTCAGACATGCACCCGCAGCTTCCCCTGCCATGGTTGGCTGCAGTTTGATGGAAGGTACTGAGAGAATGTTCTTGAATTTCCTGAGCATGAACCTTTGGGATGATACTGCAGCTCTGATAGTATGCAGCTGGGTATTGCCTACGTTCTCTCTTGTATGGTGTTTGGGTTGCTATAAGAATGAATTACCCTCACTTGAATTTTTAGCCCCTTGGCTTCTTTGCTGCCACCAACTTGGCTTCAAAACATTGTCAGGCTTTAAGAAAAGGGCTGTTTGTTTGGATGGGATCCATTTCTGAGACAGCAGTTCAGTTATGTTAACTGTGCTGTGAAGACAGGCCTAAAGAGGTAGAGTTTGTGTGCTTCCCTTAAAGTCTTTTTATACAGATACTGTCTGTCCTCTTAAGGAGAAAAACCAGAGAGAGAGTGTTAAAAAGCACTCATGCTAGAAATGAAAGGTGGAGAAGAAGAGTGATCTTAAATCATAAATGCAAGGGTCTGCGTGGTAGACTTTGTGGTGTGGAGGAGATGGTGAAGATACACTGGCATTCTGTCTGTGAAGATTCAGTTTCCACTGCAGATTTGATTAAATTGTAAATCTTTCTGTTGTGGTAGATGGATTGTGCAGAAAATTCCCACACTCCCTGATGGAATAATGGATTGCTTTGAAACCACAACTTTCTTTGGAAACACAAGCCTGACTTTACTATTTTTTCTATAGCTATCAAGAGCTTAAGACATTGATTTGTCTGCTCAGGCTGATTACCAGAACTAAAAGATAGCCTAAATTCTCTATGGTTCTGTCTAAACAAGAGTAGCCTGACCTAATAACACGTTTCCTCCTTTGTGGACATGCTAACTCTAGAATTACATTGTTTTTCTGTGCTTAGCCCCAGGATGTAAAAATTGCCTCCCTTCCCATGTGTTTGCTTGAGAAAAATACAACTTGACAAATCTCTTCCTTGTTTAGAAATTCAGAACTGAAGTTTAAATATATTTCCCAAGAGGAGGTTTTCTCGTGCCTTCCTTTCTACTGTCTTTCTACCTGTCCCTTCCCCATCCTGGTGTTTAAAAGGAGCTTATACATTTTAATATTTTCCAAGTTGTGCAGAGCTAAAAAAAAACAGGAGGAACATGCAGCCATGGCAAACCTCAGAGCTGCTGAAGTTTTGTGGAAGGCAAACTGAGATGTAAAGCCCAGTCTTACCGCCAAAGGCCCTAGGGAAGCTGGAGACCCATGTGGGGAGAGGGCTATGGTGTTTGCTTCTGATGGAATTTGGTGATGTGCCTGTCCAGGGTGGGTCAGGGTCTCTAGGAAGCAAAAGAAAGTATTCATCTGTCTAATGTTCCCATGAGGTGGAGCAGTGGTATTTCAGTTTTACAGATGACAAACTTGAGGACAAATGGAGGTCTACACAAAGGCTAACTGTAGTCACTGAACACCCAAAAAATGGGCTCCTTTGTCTGGAGGAGCCTCTCTGTTTCCACAAGCTATAGGAAAAAGAAAATTTTGCTTAACTGTAGCCAAGCTTCTATGAATCTCTCCCATGTTCACCCTCCCCCAAAGAGCGACTTTTTCTGGGTCATGCAGAAATTATTAAATAGTATTTTGGAGCAAGGAATGTCTCCCACTTCTTACAATTGCCAGGCTAGCATGCTGGCCACTCGACCATCTTTCCTGACTATTGTTCAGCTGCATGTAACCATTAAATAAAGTTTCCCTGTGGATGTTTACGTAGAGTGCCTATGGTACTTCACCAGAAACAACTGGCAGTAAAGTCTTTCTCAAATTGTTCTGTTACCACTAAGTCCAGACTTCTTTAGATAGTAGCTGATAAAGTTCAAAACATTAATTTCCACCAATAAACAGGAACTTGAAGCCTAGGGAGTTAATAGGACTTTTTCATCTCAGCCTAACTCTCTGATCTAATTTCAGATAGCAGGAAATATGCCAACTTTAGCCACTAATTAGAGTTACTCTTTGGAGATTATTTGTAGCAGACCTCCAAGCTTCTTATAACAAAAACGCACTGACAGTCC
Source organism: Egretta garzetta (assembly GCF_000687185.1). Taxonomy (NCBI): domain Eukaryota; kingdom Metazoa; phylum Chordata; class Aves; order Pelecaniformes; family Ardeidae; genus Egretta; species Egretta garzetta. The sequence goes on from NW_009260192.1 coordinate 2,093,682, forward strand.
TGCCAGCATAAATATGTTAATGTTTGTAGTGTAGAGGCCATTTGAATTATGCAATGAATTGTTACAAAGAGCTTTAAAATATATCAGACTTCACAAACAGTAATTTCATCCGGAAACCAGGGTTCTGTATTTTCCCAGAAATGGCAAGTGTGGCAACGTTGCCTGTTTTGTCTCTTTTGTTGCACATGCCAAAAATTTTTAAGTCATAAAGGATGAGGTGATATTAGTGATTCTATTTTATTTTTCATTTGTTCTTTTGGTTTTGAGAGTGCTTTTGGTACCGTATTCTGCTGAAGTCTGGTTATATTCACTTGGGATTAGGCCTCTGTTCCACCCTAGAATATCTCTTGCTCTCAGAGAAAATAAGGTACTCCTTCATCATGGCAAAGAAGTCTGTCCATAATCATCTGTTCTCAGAGGACTCGCTCTTGCTACCCTCACAGCGGGCTTCAGCTTTCTCAGGAAGTTGTGCCTCCCAGTGTAGCTGTATTTACTACCCAGCAGAAGTAAGAAGATACAGAATCTGACCCAGAGAAATGAAGAATATGAATAAGTGTGTGGTGGCAGAGCTGTGATTAAAAGATTCCTTTTATTAATTAACTCGTATTTTATGCTTCTACCTTACCTTTCTTCCAAGGTTGAGGTCTTTTACATTCGATTTCTGTAACACCTAGGCAATAGTGGCCACAAAGCGGTTTATAAAATCAACCAAGCCTCACATTACCCCTTTGAGAAATTCCCTGAGCTTTATAGCGGACATAAAGTGATGAGTCAGTGAGAAGGATGCTGAGAATAGAACAACATCCCCACTTCGACTGCTGTCCATCGCTCACTCATGGAAAAATGTGCTGTTACTGACTGCAGCTCCTTCTTCCATGCTTTTTAAAGAGCCCTACTGAGGAAAACATAGTGCTTCCAAGGCTGTGGGGGAAACAGTAACCCACAAGAGAAAGAGAACACACGTGTTCTAGCCCTTTGTCTTTTAAATGTATTTTTTTCCATCTCTATTTGAAAACAGTGTCAGAATGCCTTGGGTGCTGTATTCCTGGGTAATTCCTCTTCCTTTGCCTTCTCTAAACCAGATTCCCTGGCCAGTCTACAGCTTCCAGGGTGATTTTCACATCACTGAAGCTGAGAACTAAAGTGCATCACAGCTAACTTGGAAAAATGAGGATACAAACTAACAGAATTACAGTACTCTTGAGATATCAGGAAGCATTTTCAAAGCAAAATATTTTGATTTTCAGGCTTTTGACTGTGGAAATATTTAATTTAGTTGAAAATCCAGTTTTCCAGCAAAGGCAGTTTGTGGAAAAATGTTGTCCAGCCCAGGCCTGTGCCCTCTTTATTCTCCTTCTTTAAAGTATAGCTAATGAATTTCTAGTAGTCTTTTTTCTATGTGCATCTTGCATTTAAAATTCATGTCTTGTTTAACCTGAAAGTCTATGGATGACTGAAGAACTGGAAGAATGACAGAGAAATCATGCAAGCAAAACCAAATTAATTTGAGAGGTGAAATGGGGTTTATTTTGATTCTCTATTGCCACTCAACTGTATGGCCATTTACACTTGCATGATATGCTAGTACTGATATAAAATGAGAGAGGGGTTCCGAGTGGGTGGCGTTTCCTTGCTCTGCCCAGTAAATTTGGCAGCAGATTTATAAGAAGTAGATTGCGTAGTTGTGGAGGAACAGTTTAAAGCCACAGCCTGCTTTCTCAGTGAAATGAATTTACAGCAGCTAAGAATCCCAAAAGTTGGAATCCACTGCTGAGCTCGTATGCCCTCTTCCTCTGAGCTGTTTCAGTGACCAGGCTGCCTGCCAACACCTTTGCGTCAATCAGGCAACTACGGCGATCTTGAAATATTTAAGCACTGCTTCAGTAGCTGTCTTCCCTGTCCTGCTCCGTATTAATACAGCCTGGTGGTCCGTGCTGGGAGGGTGGCTGAAGAGCTGTGAATTCCTGTGCGGGTTGTGAATGGAACCAGGTCTGCAAATGACTATGCAAAACAGAAGGCAATAGAGTATCTGGCCCTTTGTTCTTTTTAATTAACCTCTGTAGGAAGAAATACCTAAGAGAGAATGATTTCAACACTGACCTTTAATGCAAGAATAGAAGAGCTGCCAATCTAAGGGGAACTGCAGAAGCATAAGGAGGATGAATACCGATATCCCTGGGCTTTCAAAAAGAAAAAAAATCAGGCAGAAGATTGTAATGTAACTTTGTTTTGGTTTAATTCTTATAAAGGACATGACCTTCACTCCTTTAGACCACTTTAAGGCAGATACGCAGATACGTTGAAATAAAAAACTCAAGAATGGAAGAATTTCTTTGTTTGCGGATGTAGACGGAAGGACAGCAAGAAACAGCTGTGGCCATGTGTAAGGAAGTCACCCCAGCTTGCAGTGCTCAGAGGTGCAATGCCACCTGCCAAAGCTCTGCCCCAGCATGACGGCCAGCCTGCGGCATGCTCAGGAGAGAATGGGGGGGATGCACGAGGCAAATTGTGTCCTAGTGCAAAAGGTGGCTGCGTAGAATAGAGGATGCCATGGGGCTCCCGAGGGAAACACAGTTAGGAAATTTAAATGAACAGTTGCTTGGTCACTTCAGAGAAGACATCAGTGAAAAATTTTCTTTGAAAAAATGGTATGTGGGTGGCTTGGCCAGCAGCAATGTTTTGGTTTTGTCTACTGTAAGGAATTATTTTTTTCCCCAACTCACCCAGCCAGCTTAATTTAGAGCAGATTTAAGTTACGCTAGGGGTAACGTTGGTATTAAATGAGTGCCAGGACTGTGGAGGTGAACTTCAGCAACACTGTGTATTGGGTATTGCTGAGAATTTGGATCCAAGCAGTAATTCATTAGAAATCTGGTGTAAGGTGCCATAATTTTCACAGTGTGAAATGGAAAAGCAGGGAGAAGTGAAAAGCAGTGGGCAGGACAGTGTAAAATAGCATGTACACGAGTGACAGTTTTATCTTACTTCTTTTAGCTGCCTTCTCTGATGTCCCTCCCTTTTTGCATGTAAACTTGCGCCTGCTTATTTTCTGACTGTTTTATTCTATGGAATGTATATCACTACACATGATCTGTCTGACCTATTAAGCTGCCTCCCTGAACTGCTATAAGCGTAGGCATGGTGATGGGTAGATGCCTTGGGATCACTAAAAGGTGTTGCCTAATGTTAGGATTAATGTATTTTAATCAATAATATATATTGGATTTACTTCCAAGTGTCTGGACAGCTTGATATTTCAAAAGCAATCATCACTGAAGCAAGCTTTGCATTCTGCAGTATATTAAACACATCTTAGTTTTCAGAAAGTGCTGAGCTTACTGGGTGGGATTCAAAAAGAGAGAGTTTAAAAAAGGAGACAGGAGGAGCTCAGCTTTGCAGTCTTTAATTTTCAGAGGCCAAGCTATGGGTATGGAATCCTGAACTGTAGGTTAAGCCCTGCTGCCTCCCAAAATGTCCCCTGGGAGCAGCAAAACCCCCAGATCAGATCCAAAACTACCACCAGATTGGATCCAAACTACCACTAGCTGGGAAGCCAGCTGGAGATATGTAGTGTACAAAAATGCAGGAGGTACTGAAGTGCTCCACAGTAAGGTATCGCCTTCCACTCTGCGCTCCTACGTGAAAGAGGAATTTTATGGAACAGTGACTCTATAAAACACAGGTGTGGAGTTTGGGCATTTATACAGTGAGACGGGGAAAAGAAGCTCTTAGGATTGCATGCGTACTTGGCATTTTATCTAAAACTCACTTCCAGTGCCTCAGTCTTGTGTCCTTTTGCACACAATCCCTGAAAATTCAGCCCTGCTTTGTTGTCTTGCTTGAGTAGAGGAAAACAGAGGTTTCCAAATGCATTTCTGAAACTTGACTGGGGAAGCGGGTTGCTCTGCAGACCTGCTCAAGGTCTTGAAAGGGGTGTTAGCTTAACTTCATTCGCCAAGCCAAGGTACTGGATCAGGACTCCAGTCTGTGTTAGCACTCACTGATGTCAGTGAGAAGAGAAAGGCTTCTCCTTGGGCATTTAGTTAGGCTTCTGCTCTGAATCACCCTCAGGAGCCTCTCTCTCTCATCTTGTTGTCGAGAAGACTAGAGAGGCTGGCCGCTTTACTTAAGAGCCTAAGCTGGGTCCCAGCATTCATTGCTAACCACGATTTCCCACTTCCTGAAACAGCTCTTATAAGGCCTCCTGGCAGGGCTAGGTCCACTGAACCAACCTCACAGGCCTGCTTCAGGGCAGCTGCCAGCCCATGTTCAGCCCATTCCTGGGTGACTGGCTGCCTGAAAGTGGCGCTTGGCTGCAGCCCAAGGTCTGGGCTACCGAGTTCAATTCAGGAGATCTATCCCTGCAGTAGATGTGATGTTATGCTGCTGAACACGGGTATCACAATGACGAGCTGTCATCACAGCAGTGTCTTGCTTTCACAGACCTTGAGACCTGAACGGCAGCAGCTAAGCACAACAGCCTGTGGGGAACGATAAGCTAAAGCCCTCATTTATTACAATCTCCTCTGAAATCAGCTATGCCCCTGCCTGGTGCTCAGGCTGTACTTCTGCATTATCTGCCTCTCCAGACGGGAGAATGAGGCAAATGCAAAATCCCTGCTCCATTAAGATCTTTGTCAGGCTCACACATTTGAAAGATCTGGAAGAGACAATCTCAAGCTTCAGCTTTTTGTGTTAGTGCTTAACAGCGGGCACTTAAGGCTGTTGATACCCCTGGGGTTCAAACCAAAGGGGAACAGATTGGATAAATCGAGAATATTCAAGAAAGTTCTTGAGTTGCTTTAAATTGTGGGCACCAGCCTGTGCTGTCCAAATGTACAGCGTTAATGGTCCTTAGAGAAGAAAAATCAAAAGTTAATGAAAATATTTAATTTTCTATGCAGATTTCTTGTATGCGTACTAAGCCCTGGGATTTTGAAAGCATCTGACTCCTCACATCCGGATGCATTTGAATTCTGAATAGCTTAAATGTTTTCATTATAACTTGATCACGACTGATAGATTTTTTGTTTCAACTACTCATTATTCAAGTGCTATATCAAAGAAAGAAATGTGACCAGGTCTTTTAACAATAAAAAATGTCTTACGCCTCCGGCAGCAGTTAAGCAAACTTTCCCCGACTGAAGATTGGACTCTGCTGAGCCCAGTGCTGAGCTCTTCCCCTGTCCCATGCGCTGTTCGGTGATGGGGCTTTTCGCCAGCCTCCCACTGGCTGTTAGATAGCTGAATCCTGAAAGATTTATAAGCTGCTTTGAAGCGCTGTGAGGAACAGTTCCCTGGCCTGCTGATACAAGCTACTAATGTATTTATTTGTACAAAAGGTGAAGCGGAGGGGTTGATGCTAAACCCCTGGGAGTTTAGTCTGACCTCTGCATCTGACTCAGCACGTGACCTTCTGAAGTCACTTTGAGCCAGTTTCTTAAAGGTATGAAGGTGTCAGCAAGTTCTGCTTATTCCAGTAATGCATTTGCTGGAGGCTGTTACACCTGTTCCCTGAGTAAAACCAGCTTTACCTGCAAAATCCTTGTGTGCCTGTGTAGCTGTATTTCTATCAATGCTTTTCTTAACCTAAGAATATGGGTTGCAAATGAAGGGCAAGCAAAAAGGCAGGCACAGCACTTAACATTTTATACTGCAAGAATTTGAAATGTTGAGCCAGCTGAAGGCTGCAGATGTTCCAGCCTAATTGCCAAGAAGTTAGAAGCATCTATAGTCCATGTAATGCATTGACAGCCAGCTTGTCTGTCATTGTTGTTCTCGCTGGCTTCAATATTCTGTATTTTTCACCACTACTAAGCAGAAAATGCTTCTTTTCTGTACAGTGGACAGTTGTAGCTTTATGAGATGTCATAACTACTTCTGTTTGAGAAGAAACAAAAAAACTCTGTATATGGCTTCATCTGATACAGCAATACTCTGTGGTTGGGGGCTTACTTTTTCAAAGTTGACAAAAGTAAAGATCTTCCACCTCTGGAGATTAGTTCTTCAGCACCTGTACATGTATGCATGTTAGTGGACACAGATAAACACTTATTTTCTTTATTGACTGCTCAAAATGGTACTGTGTGGTTTGAGGCATGGAATTTGTTTTAGTCATCTGAAAATTAGACACGTAGTCTGAACTGTATATATATATAGTCAGGGCTTCTGTACTCAGTCAGGAGAGACGGTAACCTCCAGGAGACTGTTCATCACTTTAAGATTAATTTCAAGGGATGGTTAATTTAGACTGAATACATGCCTTTGTGGTCATTAGAACTGGATGGAGTAAATCAAATCCCATCCCAAGTGGCTAAGGCAACTACCTTGCAAAGTTCTCTAAATACCTTTACTTCTTACCATTCCTTAAGATACAATGATATGCAGCATTTTTGAGTATATAAAGTATAAAAAGGAAGCATACCAGAACTGGAAACAGAGAACAATACAGAAACAATGTCCAAATATGCAGGGATCCGGTGAGGAATGTCAAAGTCCACCTGGAGCTGAATCTGGAAATGGACATGAAGGGCAACAAGAAAGGTTTCTACCAGCAGCAAAAGAAAAACTAGAGAAAACATGGGCCCAGTGCTGATGAGGACTGGAGACTTGTGACAGAGTGTGGAAAAGACTGAGCTATTCAATGGTTTCTTTGTCTCGGTCTTTACTGGTAAGACTTGTCTTCAGAAATCCCAGGTTGTTGAAACCAGTGAGGAAGTCTGGAGCAAGGAATACTCTACTCTTGGTGAAGGAGGATCAGATTAGAGAACATTGAAACATACTGGACATACACAAGTCCATGGGACCTGAGAAAATGCACCCAGGAGTGCTGAGGGAGTGGTCCGATGTCATTGTGAGGCCACTCTCAGTTTTTGAAAAGTCATGGCAATTGAGCAAGATTCCTGAGAACTGAAGAATGCAGATGTCACTTTTGTCTTCATGAATGACAAGAAGGAGAATCCAGGGATCTACAGAACAGTCATCCTTACCCGTATCCCTGGAAGGCGATGGAGCAAATAATTCTGGAAGCCATTTCTAAACATATACAGAAAAAGGAGGTGACTGGACTAGTCAGCATGGATATATGAAGGGGCAGTGATGCCTGACCAATCTGAGTGCCTCTCTTCTATGATGTGACAGCTCTCTTGCTGAGTGAGAGGAGAGCAGCAGATGTTGTTTATCTTGACTTCAGTAAGGCTTTCAATGCTCGCTCTCATAAGATCCTCACAGAAAAACTACTAAAGTATGAACTAGATACATGCATAGTGAGGTGGATTAAAACTAGTTGAATTGTGAGGCTCCGAGGGTTGTGATCAGTGGCATAAAGTACAGCCAGAGACCAGTCACTAGTGGTGTACCCCAGGGGTTGATACTGGGCCCAATACTTTTCAATATCTTCATTAACCACCTGGATGATGGGGCAGAGTGTAAGCTCAGCAATTTTGCTGATGATACAGAACTGGGAGAAGTGGTTGATAAATGAGATAGTTGCCTCCCATTTAGAGGGACCCTGACAGGCTGGAGAAGTTGGCAGAGACGAACCTCGTGAAGCTCAACCAAAGGATGTGCAATGTCCTGCACCTTGGGAGGAATAACCCCACGTGCTGAGGACCTACCCAAGGAGTTTTGCAGAAAAAGACCTGGGGGTCCTGCGGATTGCAAAGGTGAATGTGAGCCAGCAATGAGCCCTTGCAGTAAAGAAAGGCAACAGCAATGTGGCCTGCAGTAGGAAGAGTGTCACCAGCAGGTTGAAGGAAGTGATCCTTTCTCTCTATCCAGACTTAGCGAGACCACATCTGGAGTGCTATGTCCATTTCTGGGTTTCCCAGTACAAGAGAGACATGGACATACTGGAGTGAGTCCATTGAAGGTCCACTAAAATGATTAAGGGATGGCAATATCTGTTGTGCGAGGAGAAGCTGTACAAGTTGAGATTATTTAACCTTGTGCATATTTTATCAATCTGCATAAATGCCTCTTAGGAGGGAATAAAGAAGATGGAGACAAACTCTTCTCAGTGGTGCTCAGTGAAAGGCCAAAAAAAAAAAAAACAATGGTCACAAACTGAAATACAAGAAATTCCATTTAAACATCAAAAGAAATATTTTTCAGTGGTGTTGTACACTGGAGCAGATTCTCCGGAGAGTTTGTGGAGTCTCCATTCTCAGAGATACTCAAAACTTGAGTGGCCATGGTCCTGGACAACCTGTTCCAGCTGACCCTTCTTTGAGCAGGGAAGCTGGACTAGACAAAATCCTGAGGTCCCTGACAGCTTCAGCTGTTCTGTGATTCTGTGATCACAGAGATGCTTAAGAGTTTCCAGAACTGCAGTCAAACCTTTCTTTGTCTCGCTTATCATTAACAAAAGAGTAAGGGCTCTCTCCTCTGCAGCCAGTCTGCCTCTGAAAGGAGTAGAATGTGAAATCCGCAGAAATATTGTAGAAACGCAAAATATGTAATTGTTGCCTTTTTACTATTAACATGTAATTAATTCAATTTTGTTTAATGACAAAGGAATAAATAGCTCCTGAAAGTATAGTTAATGCACAAAGAAAGCCCACAAAACTGTTATGGGATAGCAGCCTCACAAAGGAACATCTGTTAAAGGAAGTGACCTGCACAAAGTCATTGCAAGCCCATTATTCACTAACTGGCTACCTATTGAGAACCAAATGACGCAAATGGGTTAAACTCACTGGCTTTTCATGTCCAGCAAACTGGGCTCAAATCCCTAATAAGGCACCAGGTGAAAATGAGTCTCTAAGGCCTCTATTCCAAATCCCCTGTTTTGCACCATATAAATTAGCCCATTAGCAGGCTTGCCTCGAGGGGAAAGCAGGGCTAGGACAGCAGGTGTGTCACACAGCGTAATTGAGATGCAGCAGCAGAGCAGACTGGTGCTTTTGCACAGTGCCAAGCTGCTTCGCGCCACCTCTATTGATCTGTAACTTTCGTCAGCTCTAGACTGGCTCCTAATTTTAAAAGCCCCATCTTCTGTTACATCAAGGAAGCCCTCCAAGGGGAAAAAAAAATCACTGAAGTTTATGATCGAATAGGCCGTGCAATATAGGATCCCTGGGTATGAAAACATTTGTCGATGCTAATTTAGTATATACACAAAAGGTGCAGAAAACAAATGAAGGACGGTCTGTTTGCATTTTTTTTTTCTCTTCAGAGGCCACTCAGGCTGTTGTGAAGACTATGCTGTGAGTGAGAGGAGGAAGAGCTGTCAGGCATTAGCATGCTGTTTTGCACAGAGAGTGGTTTTTTTCTCTGCTGGTGTAGATATGTCAGTGGGGTGAGAGAGTGGAGTGAGTCTGAGATGGTTTGGGTAGGGAAGAGC
>NW_009260192.1:2103047-2132603 GCF_000687185.1 Egretta garzetta
GGAAAGAAAGAGTAATCTTTGCAGTGTACAATGGGAAAAAAGAGGCTTATGGAAACTTGCAAAATTTTGAGAGTCATTCGCCTGCTATCATGGATTAACATTATGATACTGAGTATTCTCTGTATCATGGGCTGTCTGTCCTTCCTGCAAAACAGCGGCAAGGAACAGGGTCAGAGGAATTCCTGTAAACCACCAGGCTTGGCAGCCTGCATTTCCCAACCTGCCATGCTAATGCAAGATGTCATCAGCTCTAGGGTAGACAGCAGTAGATACCTGTTTGATTCAAAGTTCAAGACTCTCATACCATATATATATTTACCTGACAGAGCACCAAAGCAATGTGGTTACTGTCATAAAGCACTGGGAAAGGGTTTTCTGGTAGAGATGTTTGCATTTAGAGTCATGTTTCTGACGCTCAGCTGAATTATTCCTGTTGAGAAAGCGAGGCGTTGAAGTGAAGCACTGATAAGAGCAGTAAAAACATTTTGTTTGTTCTTATCAGGAGCTATTTGTAAACCTGCCAAACTGGAAAACAGTCGTTTTTTTCACCTTTTGCTTAACAATTATAAAATTCGTATTAGAGCATATCCCTTCTTCCTTGTTGATGATTAAGAAACTAGACCATCTTAGAAAACTCTGGATTAAATAGATGTGTTCACTGCTTTAATCTTGGGGAAGCAGACTAACATCTTCTGACATTCTGATGGTTTTACCCAGATGACACAAAGAATTGTATTGGCAGAAGGATGCAGGTGAAGTTCAAAAGCAGAGATCCCAATTAGCTGTCGTGGACTAAATCCCAGCTGCCCTTTAACCCTTCAAATATGATACATTGGATTCTGTGCACTCAGTCTAGCTTTGGGTCCGAAAAAGCAAAATGAAAACAGGTATTTAAAAGGTATCCCTATAACTAAATAGATGCCTGGAAGTACTGGTGAATATTCATTAGTATGGTCCTAAATTTAACTCTAAAATTGCCTTGAGTTCATGAAAACAAGAATTCTCTTTAATAGAAAAATGTCAGTGTGTTGCTCTTTGTCTCCTGAGGCAGAAACAAAGGGACACCCTCTAAAATTATTCACATGAGGAGTAATGACAAGGGAGAAGAGCTATGTGAAATTTGAGGATTCAGAAATGTGGGTTAGTACAGAATAACAAATTGGCTAGCAGTTAGGTGCATGTTGTAGAAAGAGGCACAGATCTCAAACTGATTTCAATCTTCTTTTGAATTACAGTCTCCTAAATGCCCTAACCATCATGCCTAGATTCACTCTTTGTAGTCCACTTGAGCTTAAATATAACCGGGCCAGAGATGAAAGGATCCCTCATTTTCTCTGTTGACTACCCTGGTGCGGCACTCACTTTTTTCCTTTATCGATCTAAGTAAGTGCTATGTTAGCCAGGACCCTAAGGAGACCCAGACACAGATCCAGTCTTCAAGGAGTGGGCGAGGCACCTGAACGAACTCTTCCACTGAAGGCCCAGACACAGGTTTTGCAGACATTCTTGTTGGGAGTCATTAGTGCCTAATTCTGAGAGAGTCTCTGTTTCTGTCCAATGATAAGTAAATGCATAAATTGTTACTACCAGACCCACATAACTTTGAGCACTTAAAGACATCAGTCTCTGAATAACTTAAGGCACCATGGTTGAAAATATTGTTGTTGGTGTCCTGTTTCTTTGGTGTATAGGGGATACTTTTCCATCTGCAGAGAGAGTTACTCAGAAGTTTTCTACAAGGTTGTGGAAAACTCTGACCTTTTACATAGTTGTTAGAGGTTGAAAAAGAAACTGGAGATCTCTTCTGTAAAAGTGTGTGTGTGTGTGTGTGTGTGTGTGTCACAAATGTCTGAGTCTACTGCAGTAAAAATTTCAGGTAAGGAATTTTGCTGTCTAAAACAAAGTCTGTTTACTTGCATCAGATTATGGTGTGACTTTTTCTTGGTAAAGAAGCAGCAAAAACATATAGTATAGTATGTGTTTATAACGTAAACAACATTTTACCTATGTCTCCTTAGCTTTTTTGTCATGTAAACACATGGTTGCATTCATAATTTCATGTGCAATGAGCCAACAGCTTCAGTGAAACACATCCCTCTGTTGGCATTTTGATTTGAAGCAAGTAGCAAATTTGAAGATGGAATCTCAGCTTTTTATTGCTGAATTTGACTGGGTTTGTTTCTCGATGACCATATGGTCAATATTTTGTAATAGCAATAACTGATTATGGTAATATGGTTGCTATGGAAAGACTATTATTTAATTTGTATTCATTTACATGAATTGTGTGGTATCATATAACTATATAATCATATATGCTATTATATAATAGTAATTATTCTCCAGCATGCTTCATATGAAATTCTTACGTTGCAGATGATCACCTTATAGGTTATATGCCATCAGTCCCATGGAAGTCTTCTAAAGGTGGCATATGGCTTGGTGGGCTGCCAACACAGAAGGAAATCACATCATCGGGAGCCTTGGGAAGGCCTTGGGACCATTATAACCCTATTTTAGCCCTTTAGCAGAACCTTCAATAGGCTGAGATGCTTCATTCACATTGAACACTTCCTTTGAGTGGAGGAGCATTTCAGCCTTATGCAGTTGTTGCTATGAAAGTTAATTCTTACAAAACAATTGCTTCACTGATGTATCCAAGATATTAGTATTGTCTGCAGCATGGCAGTGGGAACTGCTGCAATATCTTAGAGTCCGCAAACTTAATTCTTTGATCTAAAGAAATATGAGATTCTTCTTTTCATAAATCCTTAGATGATGTAGGTACAAAAATCCTATTGACAGTCATAGCATCATAGAAAATCATCTAGTCTGTCCGTCTGCCTTAAGGCAGGATAAGCAATACGTAAACTACTTTCGGCAGATACTGTCTGATCTGTTTTTAAAGACCTCTGATGATGGAGACCCCAACACCTCCCTAGGCAGCCTGTTGTAGTACTTCACTATCCTTGCAATGAGACTTCAGTGGGGGTGGGAGGTATATTTAAAAATACAGGAGAATTGAGAAAATAAAAGAGAGAGCAAGGGTTATAGTCATAAGCCAATCCAAGAGAGGTTTGTAAAACCAAGATTTTTTTAATGTGGATCATTGTATAAAAGATATCTGAGGATAGCAGAATGATGTAGTATTTAGGGATAAAATGGTTCCTGTGAAAAAACAGAAGAGGTGCCTTTTTTTCCATCCCACTAACTTGGGCGTTCTACATTATTGGGAAAGCCTGGGAATGCAAAAGAAATCATATTCTTTGATCATAGGCCTAACACTAAACCAATCTAACAGGTAATTGGAATTGTAGATGCATTATGAGGACTTAGAATACCACTCATGTTTAGATTAAAGTGAAAGTTCTTGAATAATTTCCTCCTTCACTTCAGAGAAAAAACCTTATCTCCCAGAAAAATCAAAATAAGGAAAAAACCACTCATCTTGACTGCTTTGTATCTAGTTCTGTGTTGTAGGCCAAAGCCTCCTGTGTTTTAAGGAGGGTGTTTACAGCAAAGGCACTAATGTATTCATTGGAACCCAGAGTGTTCTCTGAAAAATACTGAAGTACAAAAGCAATTACCATTAATCATTATATACAATGAAAGTAGCATTATCATCAAGTGATAGCGCCTTCTGAAATAATACATTACCACCTAGGATAGAAGACCAGCTTCTGCATTGCTATTGCTGTTTTCTCAAGAATGCTTATGCCTTTTTTTTTTTCTTTGATGTTCTGCTTTCCAAGTGGATTTTGACCTTAGTAAAGAGCATGGTTTTCCAACAGAGAAAGTTAATTTTCCATAATAATGAAGGGCATATCTATTGCAACCATTGGGCATACAAACTGGAAATATTTGCTTAAAGCCCTCAAATAGGGTTTTGCAAAGGGAGGTAATGGCTTCTGCCCAAGTGAAATTCAGCTACCATGCAGAAAAGCAGTGCCAGCTCTCTGTATCTCTGTACCCTGCCAATTACTTAAGCAGGCCATAGTCCAAGGGCTGTCCTTCTGCGTCAAGCGTGGAGAATTGTCTGAGTGCAACTCACAGTCAAGTGTAGCACAAGCGAAGGAGAATGGTCGGGGGCAAGCTGGGGCAGCAGAATTCAAGGAAGGCTCAGTCAAAGAAGCAGAAGCCTTTATCTGATGATGAGGCAAGGAATGTCAAAGGAAAATGATCTGGCACATATCTTTCACCCTATAATGGAGTATCACTTCATATGGCTTAGTGACATCAGTCTATCTTCTGAATTTGGAACCTAACCAGTAGTACCTGAGGCATCTGCAATAATGCCATGGGTGAGGAGCACCGTTGCCTTGTAGGAAAGTTCGACGTCGCTGATGAAATGAGCTGCGTAGTAATTTGCCCTGACAATAACAACCTCTCCTGTACCTGCCCTGTATATTTTGTCAGAGTAGCTAAGGAATGTTCCGATGTGCTACCCAAGTGGAAATGAGCTGATACAGAGAAGGCACAGGAGACAACAAACACCAAACTGTGGGTATGAAATCATGCCTTAAGGTTTTTTTAATCTCTGAGTCCGTGAGAAAACCCAAACCTTTTGTGCACTGCTGGCAATGTTACTTAAATCACTGAAAGAAGATGGTGTACTCCCTCTCTGACCTCAACACAGGAGTTAAGGGAAAGCTCATACTAACACTTCAGGGATTCATCTTGTAGTGGTGCCTCTAAGAAAATTCTTTTTACCTGTTTTCTAGGTAATTTGGGGTTCTGTTTATTAAAAGCCTGTTACATTCAGGCAGAGTGGTCTATTTAATTTTAGTCAGGAGCAGTTGTAGACAAGTGACTGTCTGACATGCAGCTAGCTATGCTGGGGAAGCTTGAGAAATAACTTCACAATTTTTAGCTTTCTCCTTAGCCCTTTACCCCTCCAGATTCTCCTTAAAACCTGAATTAGAGAGGGTTTGTTTTGGAAAAACTGTGCATTTCACTGCTGGGGAGAGAAAAAATAATACAGAAAGCATCTCTCCTTTCAGGACATGCACTATGTACATAAAACTCTTGCATTTCTACCTATCTCACTAATTGCATCCTTGTATTTATACAAACACCTTTTATTCCAGTGAATGATTTAAATTAAGTCTGAAAGTCAAGTTTACCAGAATGAGAACAGCACCTGTGTTTAGCATCTCACTAAGATATTGAACAGCAGCTTAGGATAGTATAGCATTTTCAAATCTTTAGTTTCACTTTGTGTAAACCACATTTCAAGAAATTCTGCAATAAAACTGCTGTCAAGAGGTAGCTTTGATGATGTTTCTTTACTGTGGGTTCATTAGAGCTAAGCATTAGCTCAGTGCTGATGTATTAGCCTATCCCTGAAAAACAGTAATGTAAATGTTTTGTTGTATCACTACAGCAATAGGACAAACCAGTTGTGTTTTCCAAAGTCACAGAAAAAATCTGTGATCAGATCAGATCATAAATGTTCTTTATCAGATCTTTTATGTTCTTGTCTGCCACCTCTGTTTTACATACATACCTGGCACCTCCAAAATTGCTTCTAGGGCAAATATTTTCTTGCATGATATGAAGAACTGCATGTATGACAAGTATAAAAATGTCCAGAGATTTTTTGAGATATTATAGCTTTAAGGAAATTGAGAATTCAGAAAAAGTATGGATGCCCATTAGAATCTTTTTAGCACATTCTCCTATATTTAATATAATGGATACAAGAAGTTTCTTTCTTCTTTGATTTAATGATAAAGATATTTGCCCTTACAGGTTCAGCCTTTGATAATGTCTATATGAAAAATAAATTATTGGTATGGCACAAAATGAATGTCATGCTCATCTGAAATTGGCTTTGCTACGGTTTTCCACTGACTTGTGGGAAACATTGCATTCCTGTCTTCCAGTAAATTTCATAAATTTACATCTATTCAGATTTAAAAAGATGCCTTGGTTTTGTAGTTCTAATACACTTAATGATTGCATATGGATTTGTCAGCCATCACTTGTGTTAACTTCCTTTCCTTCACTTCAGTGTTGTTCCATTCCAACTGTGTAGGAATTTGTGTGTGTGTAGCTGGAAATAACAGTAAACCACAAAATTACTAAAAAAAGAAATATTAATACTTTGTTCATAATTAAAAAGATTATTTGTCCCCAACTAGGTTTTAAGTGAATTCAGTCTAACAGTCCTCCAAAGTTTGCAACACTCTTTGAAAATCTTCCACTTCAAATATTTAATACTAACTAATAATTCAGACATAAGGATTCAAGAGTACAAATTAACTTTGCATGAGTTCTCTTTAAGGGTCTACAACAAATTTCAAAGCTTTCGCAGTCCCCGAAACTTTCAGGTGCAGCGAGCATATACCTGACCCATTTAAAGAGAAGCTTGAGATGCTTCTTGTTGGAGGGGATAGCTAAATATCCTGTGTGATTTGCAATGAATTCTGCTATGTTTAGATTTGATTCTTTCTCTCTCTCTTTCTTTCTTTCTTTTTTATAAAAAATGTTAACAGAGTGCTCATTTCCGGGAAGGAAGGTCATTAGGGAAAGGTCCTCTGTGGTCACTTGTGGTCTGAAACTCTCTGTCATTTAAGTTTTGTATACTTCTCCAAAGTATTAATTTTCATTCATTTATTTAGTTTATTTGCATTTTGGTTTTTGGCTGTCGTGTTAAGCATTGTGCAAACACAAAACAGGAATGAATTCCTTCCCTGTGGTATTGGATACATGTGAATTATTTAATATGGAAATCCATGTTCTTTCTGGGCACCCAGTGTAAAGGTCAGGATATTTATAGATCACAACTAATCTGCTCTTTCTTGCATTTTTTGATAAATGAATTGAGGAGGATGAACCCAGCTCAAATTCATGTTCCAGCTCTGAGGCAGGCATCTTGTCCCAACTTAGAGGCAGGGACCTCAGACCCATGCAGACCACTGACTTACCCAGGGTTTCTTAAGGTGCTTACTGCCACAGTGGCAGCCAGTGCCTTAACCTCTGGACCAACCAACCTTCCTCTCTCTGAACAAGTGGAGATTGCCACTTAAAAAGTGACGGATTTCCAGTTCTCGTTGCTTTAAGATGTAGGATCACATTCTCTGATAGGGTCTATCAGAGATGCAGCACTTCCAAAGGAGATGTTCAAAATGGCATAATCTCTGATGTTTAGCTCAAAAACTGTGTCTAGATATTAGATTCTGTTGGGCTACAACTCAGCACTGTGCTGCGTGGTGCTGCCCTTCGTGGTCCAGAGTTACAAATTACACCTTTTTTCTGCTGCTGGCTTGGAGGAAGCATGTAGAAGTTGGAGTTTGGACTGAAGGAATATCCCAAGGTCTCACAGTAAATGGATGTCTGAAGCATTCAAATAGAGCAGGTTCAGTAGAAATAGCTGAGTTAAGGGGAAATGGGCTAGTAGCCAATGGAAACTGGTAAAGCAATGAAGCTGAAAGGGAAACTAGGCTGAAAGGGTTGAGTACCTTTCTCTGTGGTGGGGGAGGAGGAGGTAGCAGGAGGATTTGTGCTTTGCTTTGAGTCCATGTGGGTCTCTGGAGAGAAATGGAAGCAAAGGAGCTCTTCCGTGGATGAGGACACAGCTGGCTGGTGTGAGGCCTCTCAAAAAAAAAGAAGAAAAAAACTGACAGGCTTCTGATTTGTTTCTGCTGCTCATCAGGGATCTGTGATATCTGTGCATATTGAGAACAAAGAAAGCAACACTTAGAAAATACTTTGATAGGAAAGTCTTGTTTAACCAAGACGTCATTTGGTAACTCTCGCAGTTTCAGCCAATGGTTTAATGTACAAGTCAGTTTTGGGAGATTTTTGTCTTCACCTTTTTTCTCCTGTAAGATCCATGAGTACTACAGAAAAAATGTTTTTTCTGACACCAGTACAAATATTGCAGAAAATCTGTTTCTTTCCTGGGACTAGTAAGGATGCAGTTATATGTAGTACAGTATTAGCTGCTATCCAAATATATCACTGTTTCATTCTCTGAGTGCTGTTGTAGGCAAATGTTTTGATCTTTCTTTTGACATTTTCCTGCCTCCTCTGGAGTACGCTATGTAAGGTTCTCTGTCATGCAGTTTTTTTGGTTTCAAGTTGGTCAGATCTAGGGAAACCAACAGGGAGAAGAAAGGCCAAGTCATGCTGAAGTAAAAATGTACAAGAAACATGATATTTATATCACCTTGTGGATTCTTTCCCGTTTCACATTTAATAGTGTCTACTCTCAGAGTTCCAGGTTAAGGGGAGGTTAGTGTGAATTGTCATAGGTAATAAATTGGTAGAATTACTGAGGAGAGCAGAAACAGATTGAAAATGCATTTCCCTGCCATTTGGTGTATTTGTTTCATTAAGCCATGGTTTTCTACTCAGTTGTCTTCAACAAGGCATTTTTCAAAATTTTCCATGCGATTGCTTGGCTGAATAAAGCATCCCATCAAGCTGTAACAGCAGTGATGTTGTGTTACATTTTGTGCTGAGGCATTGATGAGGCTTGATTCATGTGTTCTGACAGAGGCTGATCAATACGGTGTACTTCCTTGAAAAACTACAGTTTGCAGGACAAACACAGCTTTCACAACAAAGTGCCTTTGTATTTGATTTGTTTGTAAATATGCCTGGATCGCATACGTAGAGAATGAGGAGTCATGAGCAGTTTGCGGATGATGGTGGCATTAGAGGATAGGATCATATCATCATATACACAGGCCAAGGGTGCAAGAGAACAGAACCGATGGATGATAATATGCTCTTACCACTGAGATGGGATTGGAGATTTACAGCAATTGTACTGCTAAATCAGATTAGAGATTGATGATAAAAGGCCTTTGGATGGCTCTGTGAACTAATCTTTGGGTTACCTGGTGCAAATCTAGGGTGGCCCATATGAAAGCTCCTGTCACTACGTGAAAAAAAGAATTTCCATTTTTTGTGGAATTTGATTACTAATGCTCCGAGACTGCTTGCTTGTTTGATATTGGCAAAATGTCTGTCAGGGTTATTGTGATACGAGTGCACTGTCAGTAAGAGTCCCAAATATATGCAAAATCCAAACTGTTTTAGCATTGAGAGAGGGACTGGAGCTGTCACAATTTCAGATTAGCAACACTGTCCTCTCTGGGCAGCAGCATTACTGTTTGTTGGAGATTGAGGTATTCCAGTACTTTCCTTTGGAAGAAATGGGCAAGGCTGTTAGAGGAGAGCATCAAGCCCGAGAGCCAAGCATCTGAACAGCCAGAGGCTTATTGCTGCAAGCTGTTGCACCGACATGAGAACGCCTGGAGGCATGACAGCATGGCACGTGCAAGCCAGCAGCCAAATGTCTCTTGCTGTGCCCAGCTGGGTGTTTAGATGCATGGCCTCCCACTGTGTCTGTGAGCCCTCGAGATGCGGATGCTTCAACACCTTACTTCTAAACCTTTCAGTGGCAGGCAGCCAAAACCAGAAGTTACAGATACGGTCAGCTGGTATTAATTCAGCTATTTATTTTTTAAAGACATTGAAGCAAAACAATAGCCTACGGCTGACTGATTTCTAAGATAATTTTTCTTGGAGACATTTTTACTGGAGAAAGATAAGGGAATATTCTTATGGATCACATTGTAGAGGATGTTCCCTTCATAGTGAAAGAAGATTAAGAGATATTGGTTACTGAGTGGTCAAGGCTGGTGCCAACAGGCAATTGGAGGGGGCAGGTTAAGAAGTATAGGAAAAAGGAGATGAGAAATCTAGACAGTGCAAAACTCGCCATTCTTAATAGAGCAAGATTGGTGGGCACTGTGTTGAAGGAAACCTCTCTTGTCTGCACATCTTGTTTCCCAGTAACTTAAATGAGAAATCATTTGAGGAGGCTTTCTTGTAAGTTTATCAGTGCATTATATACAGTGCTGTTTCTGCAGTCTGTGGAGCCTGTTGTAATGTATCTTATTACTTCCAGACAGAATAAGAAGAGCAGTCATTTCCAGAAATGAGAGCACTCTGTATAATTATGGGGAATGAGTTATGCATAATATATAGACACTTCAAAAATAAAGATTATCTGCTCTGCGGATATCCACACGGTATTAACTGACTGAATGTAGGAATCTGTCCAGTGGCAAGCAAACAGGAATTAAAACAATGATAAAGGTTGAGGATCTTGTAGTGGATGATGGGAAAGAACTGTCAACAGAGAAATTAAGTGAGAAAATTCCTTGGCTTCCAGTGAGTTATTAAAGGTGAAAGCTTACAAATAGAACATTGCATATAAAGATACCATCATTGAGAAAGAAGGATGCCAAGTCAGGGGGAAGGAGGGGAAGAGAGAGCTACCCAAGGAGTGTCAGTCAGAGTTGAGTGGCACATGAAAAAGAGATGCAAGGCAGCCTCATTTATTCCACCTGGCAAAAATATCAGGTGAGGGAACTTGTAAATGTGTAAAGGAAGAGATAGGAGGAGAAGGAAGTAAATATAAAGGCAATCAGATATCCCAGATTAGTTGAGACAGTCCTTAAATACAAGACCCATCTTGCCATCGTGAAATCTTTGAAACATCATTTTGTCTTAGATTTTGAAGGGAGTATAATAGCCAGCCTCATGAACGGTGGCAGGAGATCAGAAGACAGAAGCTCTGCCCCATACCCTTTTATGCATCCTGCTGTCACAGTGTGCATGCCCCATGATGACAGCTGGCACTCACAGCATATTCTCCAGGATGGTATGTATATTGATTTATGTAACCGACATACCACCACCATCAGATCATGTGGCCTGACACAGCGGGATTGTGTAAAACCCAGGGTAATGCTCCTCCCCCACATTGAATGTTACATTTTTTTTGTTCTAGCTACCCTATTTTGGGGACTCCTTATGCTAACTTTGTGCTCTAGGTGCTACGTACTTTGTTTTCAATGATGGTACTGAAGGGATAAATAATGCCTTGTTAAGAGAAAGTTTCTTTCTGAATTGCTTTAGACATTTATGCTTGTCATTAGTGCCTAAAGAAAAAAAAAGGCTACTATTAAATTCTAGTATTGGCCAACCCTGTTGAGCTTTACTACACCTCGGAAACAGGGTGATGCTCAGAGGGCTTGTCCAGAGTGGCTGAACTATGTGGTTTTACCCAGAATCATAGAATCATAGAATTGCTTTGGTTGGAAAAGACCTCTAAGATGATCAAGTCCAACCTTTAACCTAACCCTGACATCCCGCCACTAAACCATGTCCCTAATGACTGACGGGATCAAAGCTGGGATGGGTCTTCTGGAGACAGACTGGAGTCTGAACTTGGCACCTCTTCGCTTCCTGCACTGATAAGCAATGGGTGAAACTTTACCTGAAGTTGCCTTGGGTAGGGCTGGTTCTCATTTGGAGTTTAGGTTTATTGTCATTTGTTAGCCTTGCTACATCCCTTACATAGAGCTGGTCTCTTCTGCTTTATATTTGTTACCGTAAGGTAGTTGGTACTGCACTTCTCTCAGTTATTTTTCAATAGTTCCCTTTTTTTCCTAAGTACTCTTAGTATTTGAATGCTTGGGTGGAGCGCTTGTAATGTATGACTTCGGCCTTTCGTCCCTTCTGTGCAAAATAGCAGATAGTAGTCTCTTGAAAAGCATGGAAATTTTAAGTAGCTCCAGTTCCATTTGCATCTGGGCATTGGGGAATCTAAGTCCTGTGTGTTTTATTCTCTAAGTGTTTCAGTCACACTGGCAAACACTGTCTAAGTGGTTTGGGTGTTGAGCTCTCGCAGATTTCACCAGCAATTGGACCTAGGTAATCTAAAGATGTACTTTATATTCAGAGCCTCAACACTTTGCTTACGTATGTTTTTTCTCTCATATTACTACTGAAAAAATCACTTTACGTTGTTGCTGGGAAATTCTGTTAGTGCCCTGCTCGCTCTGGGAAATGTGATCCACACTCACTCTGTCTCTTGGAGGCCAACTGCCCCTGGGACGTTGCTGCCCTGAGATACCCTCCCAGCAAAGGTCCTCTAAATACAGTGGAGAGTTCAAGCGAGGGCTTTCAGTAAACTCGCCCCTCTTCCGTGCTAGCCTAGCTGAATGCCACTTAGCTCTCCTCATCTTTCTTTCTAGGACAGTTGCACCATCTCTTTAATCATTTTTTCCCTTTCTTTTGAGTACCCTCCAGTCTGCTAATAGCTCGTTGGCAATGACAGTGCTCAGCACAGGGCATGGTATTCCAGGTGTGATTGCATCAGCACCGTATTTTTCATTCAACCGTATCATTAGTCATCACTGTTTGCAGTATAGAGGGCAAACGGAGTGACTTTTCCAGTCCAAACAGTTTTAGTCATATATTGAGACTGGCATGTAGAAGCGTGCACCCTGTAAAGGACCAGGCTCATGATTTCATTATCAAACCTAGCTGCTTCTTCCAGCCAAACACTCTTGGATAAATAGAAGTCTGTGCTTTGCCATTTTGCTGCTGCATATTAATATAGATTCCTCTGTGGGGGCTGAGAAGCTGGTACTTGGTGAATGTAGTTAAACCACTTTTTCCGTGATTATAATGAGAAGGTGAGATCACCTGGGAAGCAAGCCACACATACAAGGCTTTTTTCTGCAGTTTATATTAAAATTATAAACAACTGCAGAAAAACAGGATGTTTGAGAGATTAAAAATGTGCATTATTTAGCTCATGGTATTGCTTCTTCTGAACTGGCAGTAGCATTGCACTATTTGTTCTCTGCAGGGCATCAAGCAGAGGTTGGGGAAGTGGATGTCTACTCCCTAGAGCAATTTGTTTTAGCAATGCTGTTGAAACACAGCTCAGAATTATCTTTAATATGAATGAGAAGCTGGAACCACTTGAAAAGGCAGATGGAGGATTTTCCAGACCTATAAACCTGCCTCCTTCATGTTTTGCTTGTGCATTTGTCATGTTTCCTGCTTCTAGCAGCTTAACCTTGTTATGCCACACATAACATGGACCATGCTAGGAATGGCTGCCTCAGTAGGAGGACTTACTTTGCTCAGTTCAAAATCCGCAGGACTGTTTCTGTCTCATCGTTGACTGTTTTTTAGCTTGCATGGGGCAGTTGTGGCTGAATAGCTAGTTCATCATCCAAGACTGTATAGGCAGACCAGTAGATAACCAGCAGTGATTACAGATGCAAGCTGGGTCACGTTCAGTGTAGACCTTGTCCTTGTCTCACAAGGTGAAAGGCTGCTTAGTTTCTGTGGGACAGGATACTTTTTGTCTGCCCAAGAAGCTGACTGCAGGTTAGTCAGGAAAAAAATTGTCATTTCCTTTGTTTTAAAGAAGGAGAAGAATCCTGGTGGTGGCCTACTTTTCATAAACATAACTGAGGGTCTTCATTAATTTCTTATTGGGACAGCAGCAATGTTCCATACTTTATTTAGTTGAACCTACTGCTTGCACGTAGTTGAAGGTTAAGATGTCTCTTTTGTTTTTGTCTTGATTTTGCTGAAGTAAAGTGATTACTACTTGTAAAAGGCAAAATAAGGAGAGGGAATCTTGTAAGCATGTACTCTTGCAAAGGTACTGAACTTTATGCTGCCTGCTCTTAGAAACTGCAGGCAGTTTCTAATTCTCATATTAGCAGAGAAAAGACTACAGATATGGCAGAATGCGTACATACCATGTATTAATTTCTTAAAATATCTGTCTTAGAAATGCTGAATGTTATGAAAATTGGTTGTGGACAGATTCTAAAGCAAGTGGGATTATTGATGTTAATGATGTAAAGGTGGTACCCGAGTTCCTCATAACAATCAGTTTCTCAGTAGTCCTCATCCAGGCAAGTCAGCTGCAAATTAATTTTGCCCCACAACAGGATAGGCTGCCAGTATAGGACATCTGACAGAAAGTCAGTGCTTACGAATGTGGACATGGAGAGGTTGGTCGTCCCCACACTGGATGCCAGTATGGGTTGGAACAACAACGGCCAGGAATGGCATAGGTATGTTTGGTCCTGTGTGAGAGAGCAGAGGGGTGTGTTAGGCAACCTCTTACACCTCTTAGCGCATTTATCATCCTCTTTAATGCTTGACAGGCCCATGATGGGTTGGAGCACTTTCTCTCATCGCCTGAGCAGAGGAAGCCCAAGTTCTCAGGAAAACAGTAGGAAGTCATCTCTGACGAGCCTCTTGATGGCACAGAGAAGTCCATTTGTACTGAATGGCGCTGTTTCTCCTGGTCTGGCCCAGCCTGGCCTGTCTTGTCTGACTGCTAGCATTTTTGATACCAGGAGATAGAATTCATGATTGTTCCATTTGTACTGAATGGCACTGTTTCTCCTGGTTTGGCCCAGCCTGGTCTGTCTTGTCTGACTGCTAGCTTTCACCTCATTTTTGATACCAGGAGATAGAATTCATGATTGCTGGTCCACAGCATGGCTCTGCCATATCTTGCATTGTTTCTTTCAGGTTGCTCTCTTGTGGCTGACTGAGTTGGGTAAGTTACAGAGTGCAGCTTCTTTCAAGCTTCAGAAAGACCCATTCTGATGATCCAACAACCTGTGTTTAAACGTTGACAAAAATTCAGGTGATGTGATGTCTATAGTTGCTGGTAATAAAAATATTTTTGCCCAGGTTTATATGTTTAAGAAGCCTAATTTATAAAATAGTAAAACCAGTCTTTATATAGTTATACTCTTCGGTCAATAGAGGCACAATTGTTTGTTATGTTCAGTATTTTGGGTGTATTGCTTATCATGTTTGAACAGGTCTGAGATCTGACTCAGACATTAAAACTACACAGACTTGTAGCTTTGAAGATGTCTACAATACCCTTTGCCTCCTGTCCTAAAGCATTGGATGAATGCATACACAGAGGACGTGAAGGTCAGCCAGGCTTTCTTAGGAATGGGGAGATACTAGAGGCTTTTACTTGGCACATGGTTTATGCTTTAAAAATTAGGTTTTTGCGAGAATAATCCTGATGAGCACGTTTGTCATGTCTCTTCAAATCATACAAATGCTTTTATACCCTGTGGGCTTTCAAGCCTCCTTTTTTAAATATTCTGTAGCCTGTACTGAAATAATCTCCAACAGTAGTATTTTGACTGTAGAGAAAATAATTGCTTCTTACATGATCCTGACTTGTAACTGAACATAAAGTTATAATGGCACTACTGTTTTGCTTTTTTTTCCCTTAGCCTTTTATATTCCTCCTTCCATTTCATTGCTTCGGTTATCTGTATCCACTTTGCAGTGCGTATCAGAGCTACAGGTCTTATTTCAGGTTGTGTATCACTCTTGATAATTAGGAATTCTAGCCTAATGGACAGTGGCCATTTTTTTTTCTCTTTTTGTTGTGTCTTAACAGAACATGTGAGCTTTTTTTTTAGCTGGTAAGAGATAAGAAGAAATAAAGAGATGGAGAACTGGTTAAATGATGAGTCTTGTAAACCCTTGCTTTTCTTTATTGTCCCCTTAGGCTGTTCAGAGCAGAAATTGCATGAGTAAAAGTTGTGGTGGTTATATTAATAGATTACACTTCACATTATTTTGTATGTGAGCCTTACAGGAGGTCCCTGGGACCCGTACCTATATTTGATGACTTAGAAGAATAACAGCACACTGGAAAGACTCATCCTGTTAAAGAGCTGTGGAACTGTACGACTGTTGGTCTTCGAAACATTGCAGGCAGAGGACGGTGCTAGGTTCTTTCAGTACAAACAAAAGGAGAAGCACAGCTCGCTGTCTCAGACTGACTCTAATCTGGCAAACTTTCTTGAATGACATGGGAAGGTAGCTGAACAGCAGCTATCCAAGGAAATGGCTATAAAACCTCCTTTAAATCAATATCCCCATGCTTGACTCAAATCCTTTCTGCCTTTCCAGCTGGCATGCTTATTGCCTGAGCACCTACAGAAGGTGTAAGGGAAGTGAGGCATGACGGGTTGGGTCTGGAGAAACTCCAGCCAATTTTCCTGGCTTCTAGCATCTCGTTCCCATTTCTGTTGATAAGCCTGGGTTCCTGTCCCACCCCACTGTCAGTAATCTCTTTCCTGCTCCTGCTTGCTGGCAAAACTCCACTCTACCAGATCTTCTTCATTTATATTATTTGCCCTGTGACTGCTGCAGCTTCCTAGCACGTGCCTCCCTCAGGGTCTGAAAATCTTACCCTGCCTTATTCACAGCAGCTGTTCTCGTTCCAGGAGTCTGTGTGAGGGCAGCCAGCATTGCCTGCTTTAGAGAAAAGTGCTTTAATCATCATGAGTGACAGGGAATAAGTGTCGTTTCTTCTTAACCTCCTCCTCGTGATGGGGAGGGCTACTCTGTAACGTCTCTTACTTCGTTTATAGTCTAATATGTTTATATAAATAGCCTTTAACTTACTGTTCTGTCTCAAATTGATCCATGTGAATATGCATTCATATTAGCTCAACTAGTTATTTGTTAATCATTTATTAGTAACAGTTCCAAGTATCTCTTCCACTGCTTGCATATCTGTTAAAAATCACTGGCGTTCCATCACTCAAAAACTACTCAGTCTTCTTTTGTTGTCTTTCTGTAACTATGTAATAACAGATGCTGGCTCAGAGATTCTGCTGGGACAAAATTTCATTAGAAATACAACTTCTAATGAAAATTGATAAATTTGCCAGGTTGGGTACACATCACCATAATGCAGTGTTCTCATAATAAGGATTCCATTTCGATTTTCCCCAGAAATGACTCTGGAATTCGTATTTTATTTCTGGATCATAGTACAGTATAATAATGTAGAAATCAATTGACTCTGAATATTTTAGTCTTTGAACATTTTCCTTTGAGACTTCTGAAACACTCGATCTTCATTCCTGTCCTGAAAGCAGTGAGGTAGCAAAATATCAAAATCCTTTATGAAACAAATCTTACAACCTCTTCATGTTAATAAATCCTGATCCTGCAGGCTTACTTCAGGCTATATTCCCCTAATTTCAGTGAGCTCATGTGAAATCCAAGATATCATGTTCTCATGAAGTACAAACAGATGGGTGAAACGCCACTGATTCGTAATATGAAACTTTACCTACCAGCCATGTAGGAAAATTAATTTTCATAGTGTGTGGAAGTGTTACATATTCTTCTTTGCAAGTCACATTAGCTGAAAGCTATTGAGCCCATTGACTAGTGTTTGAGCAGTCTTTTTTTTCCAATACTGATCTTATGTCAAGCTGCAACTTCTGATTTTCTTTGTGGTGACCACCAATTTTAACTCTAATGAATTTTGGATAATTGAAGAATGGCATTACGTGCGTGAAGCTGTCCAAAATGGCTGAGTAGCTGTCTAGCAGAGAAACTCATCCTGACTGACTCCCTCAGAGTCTGGCCCTGTCTGGAAGTATTCCTGCCGGATTTGCACTGTCCATTTAAAAAAATGGCAGCCCTGCTTTCACCATCAGACTAAAACCAATTATGGACTATTTTAAGCTAATGGCTTTAACACAAAAGAAATGAATGTGATCTTTTTTTCAACTGCTTTTGAGTAATATTCTGTCAGCTAGGCATGATAATTAATCTTAATTCGCATAAGAGATAAAAAGGCATTTTTCAGTACTGGGCTCTTTGTACAAGCTCTCTGCTTAAATAATTGAGTCTTAACCTCTCCAGAATGAGTCTGTGGTGTTCAGTGCCACTCTAGCTGCATGTCAGAGTATGTAATTTATTTCCTGTTTGGCTTTTCTTCTTTTGTTTCCCCAAATAAGGGTCTAACATTAAAGTATGTCAAACACACTGAGGCTACCTAAAGAAAAAAAAAGATAAGAAAATCAGATGCAGGCAAATTTGTAATCTCTGACGCTCCTTCTGCAGTATCTGCCACTGTTGCTTGAGCTGCTGCTTCTACCACCACTGGTTATAGTACAAATATTTTAGGTGGAGCAATTTCTTAATGGTAATTTCTCCCCTAGAAGGTTGCAGCTTGTACACAGGTGTCTTGTATGCCAGAACATATGATATATTCAACAGCATATCTCTAGGGCTATGAATGGTGTTGAAGATTGATGGGTATTGTCTTACTGAAACATCAGAAAAACCTAATGAATCAATCTGCTGTCCCTAGAACATCAATTTAAGAGCACTGGATTTTCCGCATGGGAAAGATTGTTGGACTGTAACTTCAGTGTCCTGACACAGACAAGTGTTCCTGGCCCTCCTTCCCCTCTCCTGCTCAAGGCATCAGATCTTCCCTGTATCTAGGCATGGGGAGAGTTTCTTTTCTCAAATCATGAGTTTTCGTCTTCTAGCTTTGTCTCTTCTTGCTCCATGTCAATGGACCTACTTGACTGAATATAGTAATAGCAGTTATAACCATACAAATAGAAGGGTTCGTGTTGAGATTTCACACTGAATCTCTTCATTTTAGGGGTAGTGCAGCTATGTGTGAAGGCTGCAGAAAAGCCAACAGTTCACAAAAAAATGTGTGCCTGTTTTCCTTATAAGATTGCAAGCTTGTAATTGGGATAGAATAGACAGATCTCATGGGATTCATCAGTGTAGAATTCCAGGCAAATTCAGGCTTAAATCTGATACAGAAGAAGATGGAGTCATTGCCATAGGCAGTGTAGCAAAGGAGCAAGGAACACAGGCTGTGTACCAGGAACTGTTTTGCTCATTCTGGATTTCTAGTATGGCTGACTCTGAAGCTGGAGTCCCACGATAATTAGTAGTTAGGGCCCTCCATGTGGGAGAGAAGTTTAACGCTTAGTGGTTCTTAGCTTGCTTCATGAAATTCAAGACTAAAAAGTGTGTTGGGGTTTGTGGCTGCTCAGGGCAATGATCCCCATTTTTTATTTTTCCAAGACCTGAGAAGATGTATAGATTATGCTGAAATTCTATCCATCCTAAGGGTCATGGAGCAGTATTGGAAAAGTATGGATATTCTGATTATTTTCTCCTGGAACTTAATGAGTAAATAGATAGACTATTTATGCCGTGGTAGCTTTTTAGCTTTTTGCTCTGTAATGTCATCACCAGAAGAGGCTGGACTAACTCACGAGATATTTGCAGGTTTATTCTCTCTGGCTATATCTAAACTGGATATACAGGAATACTTTCTGACTCTGAGAAAACATCATTGTCACAGCTCCATCCAAAGTTTATGTCAAGAATTAAGAGCCAGGAACATAATTCCCTTCTTTATTTTCTGCAACTGTGCATCAAGCCCAGTTGCAGAGGTTAGAAAGAAGATAGACTTTAAGCATGTACAAAGAATTCATTCTTCCTTCTTTAAAGTTGTTCCATTACTCATTTGCAGTATTTTCGTACTTCCTACATAGGACCAGGTAAACATCAAGAGAAACACTACACAGTTTATTCATCCTGGATGGAGCATTTTTCAAGAAGCAATGTTGAGAAAGTCCGCTGCACATATGTAGACCTGATGAATACATGACACCTGATGCTTCTGTTTCTATCAGAAATAGGCTTGTCTGCTTAGATATAATACCTTCCTTACCTACTCAAAGACTGGAAAGAAAGATCCACATCTGATGTAAGTTGTCACTGACGAAAGCTGAGGAGCAGGTCCTGGAATCCATTTTGCATTTTAGGGCAGTTCATAAAGAGAAAATAGACTTACATTTCACTGCAACCTATTTGGCTGTCTGACAGTTGAAGAAGACCAGTTAAGCAAACAGAAAAGGTGATGAAAAACTGAGTTCAGAGATTGTTATGCTCAAAGTGAAAGGAGGGAAAGGGCAGTACATTAGTTACTAAGGCAACTGTTTGTTTAACGCTAAATCATTTCCTCATCGAAGGAAGCAGCTTCTGTTTCAAATTAATTTCCTAAGCTGTTGGTTGCACTAGCGTCTGTTCTCCAGCTCTCCTCTAACTGTTGAACCAAATTGCCCAGTGAGCGGTCAGGGTGCAGGTATGAGGCAGAGATTACGTGATTTGTAGCCTTGGTTCTAATCCATCAGCAACTGCACCATATGAGCCTCTACCTAAGACAGGAATGACTGCCACTGACTTACTGGAAAGCTGCATAAAGGCACATCCGCCACAGAGAGGAAAAAAGAAGGTGGTTAGTCATGGTTCATTCCCCTGATTATTTCTGAAGCATGGACGGTGAAGATCAGAAAAAGTAGGTCTTCTTAGACCAGATGCTCTACCACTTCCTGAAGAAAACATAATAGAAAATCTCACAGGTTATCATATGAATCTCTAGCCTAATCTACTTGCCAATATATTTCAAACTCTTTGGTTTTATTTTTACTCTTTCCTCACCCATTTCATAATTTAAGGGCTTAATTCAAGTTCAGTATCTATGCTGTAAGTAGTTCCAATGTGCTCCATTTCCTGATTTCAATTTTGGAAACCTTGTATTTTAAACTAATCATAAATACATGATTGAAAATTCTTACTGGATGTGGTTGTGGGGGTGTTGTTTGGTTTTGGTTTTTTCTTTGCTTCCAGGTATGGTAACTGTACTTCTGAAAGTACTTCTGAAAACTGGAGAATTTTAATTTTCAGGAAAAAAAGGGGGGTTATATAATTTTTCAGTTAAAATATTGGTATTTCTTGATGTTTTAAGGATAACAGACATTCTTATTTATTGATCAGCATATGTTTCTCAGTATCAAATAACATGATTTCATAATTAGTAATAATCTGAATGTGGTGGTTTTATTTATGAAAATATTCATGACTTCTCTGGAGTTTTAGAATTCAATCAGTTCTAGCATCTATTAAGGAGGAATTTAGATGAAGGGAGGAATTACCCATATGTAAGAACATAGTGAGAACATATGTCAGAACTAGTGTTAAAGCTGCATTTGAGAGGCCAGGAAGTGCAGGGGTAAAATGATAACTGCCAAAAGTCAAGCTGAGACAGATCTTGTAAAGGAAATTTAAGCAAATTGTGAAAGATTTTTCAACCATGCAAATAAAAAGAACAACAACAAAAAAATGGAAACACTGTGCACTGAGGATAGGGGTAGAATTAAAGATGACGGTGCTTCCAATGTTAAATACTTTTTTTTATTTTCTTTGAAGTTGAATTTGAGGGAGGGAGAAAGAAGAAAAGGACAGAGGAGATGGCTAATGGGAAGAAGGGAATGGAAATTTTCACAACTAAGTTATGAAAAATAAACTTTGTGATCTCTGTTTACTCCAGCTCACAAGGACTCTTCGTCTTAGGTACCTGAAGGTACTGGCACATGAAAATGGTTGTCCAGCACAAGGATTTTCTACAGTGGAATCAAATCATAGTGGGCTTTTATGAACAGAGAACAGGAAATGTATTGCCTATATTTAGGCATTGAGTGGCATGAGAAAAGCAGTCCAAAAAGCTGCAGACCTGTAACTAAGTGCATTTGTGCATATGGCTTTGTACACATTTTGAAGGGAAGGATAATAGTCTATACAGATAAATGAAAACAGGATCAAATGCAACATAAATCTATCAAAGGAAGATCATAGCATAAAAACATATATGTTTATGGTGGTGGGTTTGGTGGGTTTTTGGGGTTTTTTTTTGTAAGATACCTGCTTTTTAGGCAAAGAAAATTCAGCAAGTGTTGCTTAACACATAGTAGAGCAGTTCACAGGGTACAGAATATGAAATTAAGTATTCGGCTGAGGAAGATGTGGACTTGTGTAAGAACTGTACAGTAGTGAAGTATCTGGTTTAGTGGGGAGATGACACAGATTACTAAGGGAAGCATTTCAGCTGGAAGGATGCTATTACCAGTGTTCTTTAAGGATGGGTCTCAAAAGCAATCTTGTTCAGTATTTTCATAAATAAACCTGGCACAAAATGAGGAGGGAGAGAACAGACTGCAGTGATAACACAGCCCAAGGAGGGGCCATCAACACAGTGTAGGACCGGAGTGTTACACTCTGAGAATTGGGTGATGCTAAGGACAAGAAAAGAAATAGGATGAAGATTAATACTCAGTCCAGGGTAGTATGTAGGGTTAGGCACATTCATATTCAGAACAAAACCTTCTGCTGTCAATAGGATTGCCATCAGCTGGGGCAACATGAGGAGAGAGAAACAGGCCTGTTTGCTCACAGCATGGCTATGTAGCACAACCACGAGGGAGCGGGGAAAAGGGTGAAAGCAGGGGCAATTTCAGGTGAGACACTGTCAACAGAGGGGAAATAGTAATTTCATTGTGTGAGACTCAGCTGAGGCCTTGTCTAGAATATTGTGTAGAGAGCGGGGCTTTGCAATAGCTGGGTAAGATTAAATAAACCTTGTCCAAGTGGGAGCTACCTGAATGATGTGAGGAATGGAAATCTATGAGTATTGACCTGGCTAATCTAATGAAGGATGAGAGGAGATTGATTACCCTAAGTAAATAGAGTACCATATAAGAGGGGGAGAAGAAGCATGTATAAATCACGTGTAATTACATTAAGGTTAAAAGTGAAGGGGAGTTATCTAACCATCAGAGAGAAGTGAGTCCTTAAACAGCCTTTCAATAGGAGTGGCAGAAGTGAAGTATCCACCTGGTCTCAAGATAGGACTCGGGTGGCTTGTGGAAAGATTTTCTGTTGTGATGCTTGTACAGAGAGGGATCGGACTGTAAGACCCAGGACAAAGTGCCTCCAGTTCAGTCCATGGCACTGATGCAACCTACCAGCTGAGCCCCCTGTACCAACATGAATGATTCTCATTGTGCAGAGGGGACCTGGCAGGCTCTGGGTTTGTCCTGCAGCATCCACAGTTCCCGCTATCTTTGCTGGCAGAGAGAGCAATCTGCAGAATGACTATTTATGCACCAGCATCTGGTTCCTTGAAGGTCATCTTTTGACTGCATCTTTGTCTACTTTTGCCCTCTGTTGCCCCTCTTTCTTAATTTTGCCCCTTTTGCTGTCTACATTGGTTCATTTCACTCCACAGTCTTTTCTCTAGGACTTCCAACAACATTTGCAATATTGTAAGTGAATAATAGTAAATGCAGCCCTTTGCTTCTAAGCAGAATAGTCATACACAAAGACAGTTGGTCTCCAAAGGCATCCTTTCCTTTTAAAATAAGTAAGAGTCTATGTTCTGTATTTTAGACCTAGGTTATAGCAGCAGCTTAAAAAGATGATGCCAGTATGTTGTATTATTTTCCCCAAAGGAAAAGAATCCATGCTTAATGAGACATTGAGGAGAGGCAGTTCAGAGACACATCATGGCCTTGGTTGTCTGAGTCCTTGTCAAGACACCTTTGTGCAACTTTTTTTTTTTTTTCTGTCAGCATCTCTCCGATGCACAAAAGGATTTGAAGTAAGAATCATGAAACAGGAAGGTTGTGGCTTTACTGCAGGGCTACCAGCTGGAGGCTTGTGCAGATGAAAGCAAATGAGTCCCTCAAAGACTAGCATTTAAGAGATGCCTCGGAGGTGAAAGAAAACATTCACAATAAAGTGGTATGTTACCTACTGTGCTGAATTTTATGAGCTGTGTGTTGACTACCACCCAAAAGCAGACCCAAATGAGGCAACTCTGTGGGGAAATGTTCCCTTCAATCACAAACCTGGGTAAACTAACTTAAATATCTGTTTTTGTGATGAGATTTCAGCTTGTGAAGCTTTTGGCCACATCCTTCTGTTTTCATTTCACTCAAAGGAAGGAAATTATTTTTTGATTGATAGATGGAAATTTCAGATTATGTCTCATTTGTGTGGACAGTAGATAGATGTGTGGCAACTTACACGAGAATTAACAGTGTGCCCCAAAGGACGTTGTTTAAGTTTCTTTTCTTGTTAGCATTCTGCAGTGCTTCATGTGTCAGCTGATCTCCTCAGTGGCATTCAGCAGTAAGAGCTTGGATAGTCTTAGATTTTAAATGGATTCCTGCCTTTTTTTTTGTTGTTGTTAAGTGCCTGTGATTATATTATTAAAATGCCTAGTAAGAAACTCCAGTCAACTGATATCAACTAAAATGCATCTACACACAAGTAATTTGCTACCCTAAGTAAAAGCCTAACAGGGTGATTTTCATCATTGTCTCCTGTTGACTGCATTTGGAAATGTGCATCCAGGCTTCAGCTGAAATGTGTCCAGAAGTCCTGTGTGCTGGAGCAATATAGGTTGTGAAATGCATTGATTTTGCTCTTTTTGAGAGCTCATCCTTTGGGCCAATAGATGCAATGCAGACTGTGAGAACCATTGTCGTCGCTGACTATTGTCTGCTGGTGTTGAGTACAGTGGAAACAATGGCATTGTCTGGCCAAGCTAGCAACTGCTCCTCCTACACCCAGGTTACTTCTACTTCACACCATTCAGAGCGACACTAGAACAGGCCATTTGTGAGCTAAAGAATGTATCGTTTTGTTGTGTGCATATACTTCCATCAAGAGTCTGCTGAAAAACAGCTTGTGTTTGGGGTTGGAATATTTATGGAGCATCTTGCAAATAATTTTCAAATTCTGCCGTTTAGCACCTTCTTCATGCCATATGTTCTGCTGTATCTTTCTGAGCTCCTTTTTTCTAACCGAGATGTTAAATCTCAGTTTACTAAATCTCACAGTTCTGGGAAAGGTGCGTGGGGGGGAAATGATGGGGTTTTTTCATTTGTTTTCACTTACAGTTAGTGAGCTAACAGATCTGATGCTCCTCTTACCCCTACCCCCAAAATGAAATTTAGTTACACACTTCAAAGCTGTGCAACACATTTAGATAAAGCGTATCTATTTATGGCTAGCCTATTGCATTTTATGAAGCAGAAGGGGAGGTGTGGTTAATGCATTTTACTGTGCGCTCCCAAGTTTAAGCCTCAGCCTAGGCTAGCAGGGAAGCTGATGGAGCTGTGAGTACTTGGCAGGCCGGTGACTCAAATGCCTGCTAAGCCCTGGTTTTTCCTCTCCTGAAAGCTGTCTTAAAGGGGAGCAGCTTTAAAGGAATCGGAGCCTGTAGGACTGTTGTCAAGAAAGTTACTGCTTATCCCTCTTTTGGTGAGGGGTAAGCTGCCTTGAATTACCCAGCATTTGTCACTAAGCAAGAGCGCTAGCTCAGTGTAACTTGCTTCCCAAGCTCAGCTCTGCATCTCGTCAGACTAGCTTTTCTTGCTGCAACTTTTTGATGTACTCCAAGTATATAATATCGGTCTTGTAGCTGGTTAAAAAAGCTCATCTTTTAACAGCTCTACCCCTCCATTTGTATCATATAGTGCTACTAAACAGGATCCAATTAAGGGATTGAAAGTAGGAAGTCAAGAAGTCAGTAAGTTTTTCAAACTATATTAAAATTCAAGTTTTTCAAATGTTGTGATTTGGGTTCACTTAGTCTATTTCTTAGAACATACTCATGAGCTTATAAACTTGGAGCTAGTCTATTAAGTCATCTCTGCCCGTATTCTTCCTACGCTGTTTACAACTGTGTACCATCATATTGGAAAATAAATGACCAAAACATAAAATGACAACAGGCAGTTTTTATATGTTAAAAAAATGGACTTTTATGAATAAGTGAGGACCTGATCAGTGTAGCTCCTTAAGGGCAAAAATATTGACCTCTGGCTGCCAAATGTTTGTCTGGTAACTTCATTACGAGTCATTTTGTTGTAGAGGCTCGGGTCTTCCAGTGCTCATGAATTTCTAGCTTCTGACGTAGGCCAAAGTCTGTTCCTGGTGCCTAATCTGGTGCACCTGTGTTTTGAAAAGTTTTGACACAGTTTCCAGCAGGTCGGTCTGTCTCCAGCCACTCCAAAGTGATAGTTTTATTCTGGATGATTGATAGGAGAAGTCTTAGCTCTGTAGCCAAAGCATAACGCTGTAAATCACTGGTCTTCACTTGCAAGAAGTAAAATTATATTCACCTTTTGCCACCATTTATCATTTTGAGGCTGGGCTTGATATGTGTTCTTGGTTAAACTCTGAGAAATCGGGGCATGTATCTTATGAAGGCTGTGAATGGCACCCTTCTACACTTGTATATATGTCAATAGAGGAAACAGGCTTATATTTCCTCAAATGCTTTCTGCATGTTAATGTGCTCCAGCATATGACTGCAGAAGCCTGTTGCTCAGGTTACCAAGGTGAAATTTCTGCTTTTACAAGTAAAGCACAAACCTAATCATGCCTGCATCTTTGACTTCTTATCTCCTTAGGGATATGAAAATGTCTATCTATATGAAACTTTTCCTTCTGCGAGCTAAGGAATAGACTAGCAACTGCATTTCTCTACATCAGTTTGTCCCGTGGGAAATTGTTTCCTTGTATTTCCAAAGGTCTTGGTCTAAACCAACTCTCCAGAGGCACCTTAGGAACCAAAACAGATTATTAAAGATGTCCCTCTGGTTATAGATTTTCTCAAAGCCTCTCATTTCATATGTTTTTATTCACTTGAAGCTTTCCAAACAGGATGGAGACTGCAAGCACAATTTCTGTTCAGAGATTGCTCTCTCAGCTGAGCCTATGCCAAGTTTGAAGCAAATAGTATTAACCCCTTTTCCTTTGACCCAAGTGAAAGGGGTATGAAACAACCCCAGAGGAGCAGGTTCCACAGCAGTAACTCCTGTAAACTTGGAGGGGCTTACAGGGTGCAGATTTGAAATCACCATAGCCTGAAATACCGTTTTTCTTGGAGGAAACTACCCTACCTCAAGAATGCCCCAGCAGCTTAGTTTTGTGGGGATATAGTACAGAAGAGCTGGGAAAATTCCAGACTAGAAAATGAAGAAGCTACTCCAGGTCCTTTTACCAGATGCACTTTTTTATCAAGATAGTGCAAAGTTGAATCTGCAGCTTCCCAGAAAGATATTCCCAGTACTGCAATATCCTTCCACAATATGTAGTCAGAAGCAGCAGAGAGATAATTTGTATTGTCATAAAATTAGTTAATAGTGTGAGCAATTAATCCTGTGTTTCCTGTGCCTAGGGAGAATTGGGTTTAAGAATAGCAAAGGGCTTTGTGTTTTCTCTTTGCTCCATTGCTACCTCTGTGGATTAGTGATGACCTTGAGCCCACGTGCAGAAATTGGGGATGCCTTCTTAGAGCGAAATATATAAATCACCAGAAAAAAAACCCTTTTTGCCCTATGGAGTGAAAGATGCAAAACTTGCAGTAAATCCAACGTGAACTTCATTACAAGAGTGCAGGCTCTTGTCACAGTCCAGATAATGGATATCAGCATGTAGACCAACATCTAAAAGTTGATTTATCATAGTGAAGATCGACAGATTACATCAACAATGTAGATCTGTCCCCACTCTATTTAATCATTAGCATTAGTCCAGAACATGCATATTTTTAAAAAAAGAAATCAGGCCATGTATTTTCTAAGTAGTTTATTGATATGAATATATGGGAAAGGGACCTCCAGACAAAATTATAAATCTGTATGGAGGCAAAATTTTAAAGGAGTCTACCTTTTACATTAAAGGTTTGTAGTTATACTTTTTATTAGCATTTTTTTTTTCAATGTGTTTATTTCTGAAAAAAAAATATTCAAAATAGAAGAAAGTAAATAAATAAAAAAAAAACGTTTCACAGTGATAGAGGCAGGAAAGTCAAGGAAGGATAAGGAGGTACAGACAAGTCATAAACAGATCATGTATAAAGGTCAGTAAGCTACATAAATGACATGACCTTTTTTTTTTTTTTTTTTAAGTAAAAAGCTGATGCATCCAAGTTCACAAAAAGCGGGTCAAAGTGGTGTCTCATTTAATTACATCCCATATAACTGCGTTCTGTTTTTGTGCGATGAGAGCGCTGAACGCAGGACTGGGTACCAGCTATTGCTCCGTTTTTTTAGTCGGTTCCTCCGTTCGTTTGGCTTCTTACCCCTCGACTCGCTCACAGTGGCTTAATTGGGAGTGGTATCAAACTTGGTTTGCTTATATTTACACAACCAAACCCTGTGTGTGCTTGTGTTTGTATGGCTGAACTTTGTCCAGACTGACTGTTTTTCAGCTAAGTGAAAGGCGTAAGAAGAATAAAGCATAATTTCACAGACTTTGTAACTGTTTTAAATGAATAATTTGCTTTGTGGCTGAATTTCTCCTGTTCTTCAGAGGGCCTGCCTGAGGCTATTTTCCACAACTGCCCTCCTACTGTGGCACTGGTGTATAAAATGCCCTCTGCTTGGTCAGGCTACGAAACAGGCAGGTGTCTGGTTTTAAAGAGAAAAATAATTCTCTTTTAATCTTCAGTGTCTTTGCGTACTCATAATCCGCCTGCTCGGTCTAACATCAGCGCCTACCCCATAGTTTACATCCCTGGGAGTACAAGGTGCCCTGAGGAAGGACCGCCTGTGGATATGGTCCCAGTTATTCTGAATTATGGAGGAGGTCGGACGCTGCGGTGCTGTTGCAAGAAGAGGGGGCTGAGGGGGGCCATGCAGCTTTTGGCCAGGTATGCTGCACAGTCAGCCGCAAGTGAGGGAGAGCAGGGCTTCGGTAGAAGCCTGGTAGACACAAAGGCTGAAGGAGGGAGGAGGGGACAGCTGGTCCTCCCTGTTGTGCCTGGGGAGGGGGCCTTCCTCCTGGGGAAGAGGGGCAATGCCCCCCTCGGGTCTGTCAGGTGCGACACCCTCTGGTGACACCTGCCCACCCCTTGCCATCTTCGTCGGCTCCCGCTGGGTCACTGGAAGGCACTGGGGATGCTGTAAAGGGAGCCGGGGCAGAGCTGTGCCCTTTGGCCCGAGGGAGAGTGGCAGCCCCCAGGGAGGCTACCAGGGAGGCAGCCCTCCCTTGCCCGCCCCGCTCTGGCCAGGGACAGTGTCACCCACCACCTCTGTGGCTTCATTGATGGCCCTGTCCTACCAATCCAGCCCACCAGGAGCTTCTGGTGGTGTCTGCCATCCCCCGCAGACGGGAGGCCTCTCCCCCCTGCCTGACAGGCCGCCATGGGGTGCCGTGGTCCAGCAGGCCCCAAGGCCGGTAGCAGATCCACAGGGCTACTACTGCGGTTGTCCTCGGGGGCTCTAGTCAAGTAGCTCAGCTTCCCTGAGCTTCCTATGCAAGTGAGATAATATTTCTTTCTCTCGGCGGGTGCCAGAAGGAAAATATATTCACGCTTACAAGGGGTCACATGCTGCAGTTGCATGGGATGCGATTACTTTAGCTATTAATTACAGTTATTAGTTTGGACGTTTTCCAGTGTGCTGAGGGAGATTGCCTTTCCATGGAACAAGAAATATTGGTAGCATACTTTTAAATTCAGTCAGTGTATTTTCTCCCTTTCCTGAACGTCGTCTGAGTTTCACAAGAAACTAAAAAAAAAAAAAAAAGTTAAAGGGGCTGACTTTTTACAGAGCTTTGGGAAGCAACTATTTAAAGAGCCTCCAACAAACCAAGGAGGGAGATAACATTTGACCTTTCCAGTTACGTATTTTCAGAGAGCATGAGGAGAGGATGAGAGAGGGCAGGAAGGAAAGGACCTGGAGGGAAACCCAGAACAAACACAGGAGGAGCACACATGGCATGTCTCTCTCTTGCTCTTCATTACTTACTATTTATTTTTGAGAGGCATAATGTGAAGCTGGGTCTAAGGAGGAATTTTCAGGCTCGGCTAAGGCTTATAAACTAGCTGCTGACAGGAAGCTTTTCAAATGTGTCTAAGGTCATTTCACATGCAAACTCACATTAGCAGGGCTGGTGGGCAAGTGCTTAGAGCGTGGTGCTCAAAGCTAAGTCAAGCCAAAGTTTCACAAGCATTGGGAACACCTATCCCCA
>NW_009260192.1:2132614-2147737 GCF_000687185.1 Egretta garzetta
AGGCGGCTGTGAAGCACAGCGAGGTAGGTTTGTCCTCAGCTATAGTCTGAGTTGATGCAGTTGTACCTGTTCTGAAAATTTGTCTCGCTGAAAGCAAATGTGTCCATAAAGCAACTGTCAAACATGTATGTCACTCAAAAAAATGTCATCTCTAGCTGCTGGCAATAACTGTTGTAACCGTGCTGCAGTCATGAATCTCCAACCTTCAAAAAGTACACAGGTCATCATGTGGATAGGGTAAAAACACACTGTGTATTCTTAGGGCATTCTTCTGCAATTTCCTTTGTACCCAATACCGCCAATTTTCCATGAAGTCAGGAGAGATATAGCTCAAAAATCGGTGATAGTGGCAGGGAAGGGCATGAAAACTCTGGTGGACCTCTGTGTTTAATCTGTCAGGTGCCAATGGGACTCATCTAATGTTCGTATGTAAATTTACATACATTATTATCTCTAGAAAATGAACAGAAGCCTAATATTTGCTAAGAGTCAAATGCTTGTTGCATTGTACCTGCTTGCAGCACGTAGCCATTTGCTGAATAGAACAACTTGGTATTCCAGATCATTAACAAAAAAGCTCAAAGATTATTCTTCTAGTACACTTCTTTCTAGGACTCTCCCACGTGGATATGGGTGGGACTGTTCCCTGCTGCTTCCCTGTAATTTTTGTGTTACTTCCCACTTCCTGTAATGATACACCTGTTTGAAATGGAAAAAGCATTCCTTTGACTTAGAGAATAGCCATACCGGAGAGGATAATAGCTTAATCATTTATTAAATAGAGAGGGATAAATCACTTTTTATGAAGAAGCAGTCCTACATAGGTTTGAAAGTAAACAAAGCATTTGTAGCAGTTAAATTGAATATTCTATTTGCCCAAGCTTCTTGTTTTTATCTGGATGTGAAAATGCCATAATAACATGAGTGAGCTATTTGGCCACAAATATATCAAAAACTTGAAGAGATGTGGTCCCAAACCCGCAGTTTTGGCAGTGCAAGACAGGAATAATGACTTCATAATAGCTAAACCCAGTTCTTTAGTTTCCCGCTGCCTCCTGAGTTTCTGTCACTGTCTGTTTTGAGATCAGTTTTGTTTTCCTTCTGTTAAGGGAGAGATGCTCCCAGAGGTCAGAAAGAAGTCTCTGCTTGTCAGCTGCCTGGGCACTGAAGTCAGGGTACATCATATGTGTTTTCTCTCCCCGGTTGCAGCAATACAGATGCCATTTCAGTGTGACAGAACCTTTTCATGACTAAAATGAGTGTAGTGGAAGGGACTAGAAAGGCATATTCTGTCACATGCTCTACACAGGAGCCGAGTAATTTACCCAAGAAGACACACTAATAGCAGTATGCAGTGACTTTCAAGAGCAAAAAGCTTCAGGTAATTTCTCCTATGATGTATCAAATGCCATTATTTTCCTCTAATGTTGCTGGCAGACTGGTAGGAAGAATAAGAGGCCACTTAATTAAGAACAAATAGATGTTCTGATTTCCACCTCTGCCCACCATTCCACTCCTACCTCCTTTAATATGACTCAGCTGAGATAATCATCCAAGCAGCTATAAAGCAAAGAACAGCTGCCCCTTGTTCTTTGCTGCAACAGCTAGACTATGCTCCTTGGCACTTGCTAAAGTCTCTTACGGTTGCAGTAGGAGAATAATAACATTCCTTCATTGCTTCTAAGTGATGATCTGAGATAATCCCTTGGGCACAAGTTGAACACCCTGTGTCCCAGCATGCAGTCTCAAAAGGGTACAAGATAAATGACTGACGAAAAATCAGCTGTCCTCTCCATACATCTTCTGATCACCTCACTGCTTCTGTCAGTTGTTCTGTTGTTGGGAGTTGAATGAAGAATGGTTGGAGGGTTTTTTAGCCAAAGTATTAATAACTTTCCATCCCTTTGTATGGCAGGAGCCCACTTAAATGACAATAAAACATCACTGACAAGGAAAGCACGTCCCCTTAAGGACCAAAATCCCTAAATGAAAATGGCATAGAGCCTTGTCCATAACTCTTGCTAAGTATTTAATCTCATCTCCTTCAAACGTTGCTCAAAAGGCATTTAGTGCTGCTGAGGATGCCTTTTCCACAATAAGGTATCTGTGAGGGGCTTTCTATTGAGAGAAAATAGAGCAGTCAATACTGCTAATGGTGCTGCAGAGAGACATTGGGGTGTTTTTATCTAGGAGATGCTACTGAAAATGGTATAGCTACTGACACCTATTGTGATAAATGGAATTT
This sequence comes from Egretta garzetta, assembly GCF_000687185.1. Taxonomy (NCBI): domain Eukaryota; kingdom Metazoa; phylum Chordata; class Aves; order Pelecaniformes; family Ardeidae; genus Egretta; species Egretta garzetta. Next base: position 2,134,860 of record NW_009260192.1, read on the forward strand.
AATATTGGCTCAAGATGAAAAGTTATAATAGAGTGAAAAGGAATTGCCTGAACACAGTCCCATGGTACAATATCATTTAAGATACCCCGACATTTCTGACTGGAGGTGATTGATTAACTGGTGTATGTATGTCTGTAAATTTATGTACATAATGTAACACAGCCAAAACCCATTTCTATAGTTTGTGCATTCTTCTACCTGTCCTGCTTCTGTGTCAAATGTGTTTCCTTTCAGTTTGGTTCAACAAAGCCCCAGAAGCTGTAGTTTACAGAACTGTTTACAGGAGGCTCTGCTGGAAGCTGTGTGAAGTTATTGAATATTGGGGTTAGAGGGGGAACATTTATGCAGATTTTAATGATAGATGTCCTTCTGCACCGCTTGGAATCATTGGCAAAATTCCCACCGATTTCAGTGATACAGGATCAAACCTCAGGGCAGTAAGCATTGTAAAAAAAAAAGTTGTTGGCATCTGATGTAGCTGTAGCCACTGGGAAAAGCATCCGGTCATCGAGCATCTAGAGATGTAACTAAACATTATAATTAACATAAACACAGCTAGGACCAGGGCTTGAGTTGAATATGTATTGGGTACAATAACAAGAGATAAATTAATATTTGTCACTGTTATTTAGTAAATAAATTAATTTAGGGTTTTCTTCCTTTTGTAGAATACCAAGAAACAGATCCGGTTTTTTCATAATTACTTGATAAATCACATTTCCTTGCTGCGTATTTTCAAGGTTTTTCTTTTTAAGCTTTCAGTTGTTTGTGACTCTGTGCATGTTGTGCATCTGAGTTAGACTATGATTTCTTATGGAAACCCTAGAAATGTTTTATTTTTATAATAATTTTCCATTTTGAAAGTTGCATGAATTTATTTTATAGTCTTGGAGAGCTTGAAAAGCACCTGCTACTCTGTAACCTTAGGGCAAATAGAACATCCCCATTTAAGTAAGGGAGGAAAATACTCATGATAAAGATATCAGAGAAAATGTTCTTTTGTTTCTGGGCCACAAGCCACTTTGAAAACATGTCCACAGCAGCAACTATAAAAAAAAAAAATCATAGTGCACAATACGAAACATATAGCCTGATCCCTACTGTTGCTATTTCATTTAAAGTATTTGGCATTTGCTCTATATCAGTAGATGACTAAGTGGAGAATTAACCCAAAGAATTGGATAACCCCTATAGATAACCCCTCTGGAGAACAGATAAACCCTGTAATTGAATGCACGTAAAGCATGAACCAAACAGCATTCATAGTTTGAGTAAAACTGGTCTGAAGTGCAGAGTTAGACATTGTTAACCTTGGGAAACACAGAATCTTTTTTCTGTGGTACTTTTTTGATATATTGCTCTGCCAATTTTTCCTGTTTTCTCTCTCTGTCCCCACTTACTTTTTTTCTCTCTCTTAATTCTCCCTATTCAGAAACAAGCCCTCCACCTACTCTCTCTCTCCCTTCCATGGGTAGGTTTTCATTTACATCTCTGCAGCTACTGTTTGTAATCTGCAATACCTGGAACGTTCATATGCTAAACTGGAAGCAGTCCTGCAAGCAGTTGAAGCTCTGACTCAGGCCCTCTCTCATGAGATGCAAGTTCTCCTTGTCAAATCTCCCACTGCCTTGTCCTCATAGTTGCAACAGTTAATCAGATGTCCAAACACTCGCATTCTGAGAAGTTCCTCCTTCCACAGCAGGCTAGTAATAATCAAAATATAACCCTGGCTGAGCTGTTTTTCAGTGAGTAGTGCTATTAAAATCCCTGCCTACCAGAAGAGGCCTGTTCTACTAAGACTGTTGAGCCTCACAGGCAATCTCCACTATTTCTCTCTCTGTAAACATCATCAAAGCTACTTGAGCTAATTAATTACAGGCTGAGGGATTTTAATACTTCAAGGTATAGGTACCCAACACAAAGAGTCTCCCAGTGAGGAAATGAAACTTTTGACTCCATATTTGAGCTAGATATTTGAAGAAATACATCATCACATTCAGGTTGCCAGCATATCTTTGGCATTACTGGAAACGTTTTTCATTTTTCCCTTGAGATATTATTTAGCATCTTCTCATCTTCTGACCAGAAGTCTTCACACCCGGAATGGCTCTGACCAGACCTGTTATCATGTAGTCCAGCTCATGCCACCTTTGCTGTCTGGAAAACTAGTAGGTGTGGGTCTCTTGTTGGCACAGTGAGGAGCAAGGACTGAAGGTGGTGAGTTCCTTCAACACTCATCAGCTTTGTGGCTGCCAAGGACAGGATGCGGCGTTCGGTGTCACCATATGGAATGCAGACTGAGAGAAATCAAAAGAAGCTGTATTCCTCCCGGGAACTGTAGCTGCCCCTAGCAAAACATACTCTTCAAATTTCAGAGGTGAAGAAATGTCTAGAAAAGTGTAAAGTTTGTACTCATCATCTGGGGTACATTAACATACTCAAAAAAAAAATTCCTCTTTGGCCTTGCATTAAATTTGCATTCTCAGGGATGATTTTATCCACTTCACTTGTAAGTTCAGCCCACAAAGTATGTTTATGAATTTCTCCCTCATGGGTCAGTGGCAAAACTCCCGTGAGTTTTGAAGGTACTGAATCCAACCCTGAACAAGCCTTAACATGAGCAAAAAATAAAAATAGCTCAGGTTAAAAAAAAAAAAGTTCTCCTCAAGGAGAAATTTCTTTAATGCTCCTCTCCTTGAGCTGATGTCAGACTTCAGCGTCATGTCATGCAAGTGTGCAGGGGAGTTGTGTGCTTTGAAAAGGAACCTTACAGGGCTGTGGACAGGAAATTCTTGAGACATCACTGTCATCATACAGGAAGCAGGATGCAAAAACCATAGCAAAAATAATATATGGGAGAACTTCAGAGTCTGGGATAATACTTCTAGTCCCAGTTAACAGGCTGCTTCTTACAAATATTTGAATGGTTTTAATGAGTGAATCAATACAGAATACGCTATTGCCTTTCACTGTAATGGCATCACAGTCACGCTTGGAGGCTCCAAACAAGATTGAGACCTGCTGTGTTAGACAGTATGTATATTCAGCAAGAGAAATGGTCCCTATCTCTACCTTTATACATAAGAGAAACAGACTTAGTGGTGTTGTATAGGCAGCGATCTGAAACATGGAGGGTTTAAGGCATTGAGACAGAAGAGGAAAGAGCCGAGATCTAAATCCATATCTCCCAAGCTTCATTCACTGCATTACCCATGAATCTGTTTGCCTCTTCAGTACCTCATTGTACAACAGACGGAGGCAGTTGATACCAGTAATTTTTTAGCATCATATAAATATAGATTGCATTGCTGAGAACTGCTGAAAGAGAATGGGAATAAACCTTAATGTTCAATAATATACTGTCCAATTATCGTGCCAAAGAAATTAAGCTACATTGATGCTTTAAGTTTAATTTGTAAAATTAAATCACAAATGTCACCCCATATAAATGACCATGGGCAGAAGAATGAGTCACATTATAACAGACAAGATGTATATGAAATCTGTGAATTTGCAAGCAGACACTTCAATTACGTCTGAATTATTGGCAGGCTTTGCTGATCTCCAATACCTCTACTGAAATGAAAAAATATTATTAACCTTTGGTGTGACACATGCAAATAAAATATGATGATTCAACAGCAAATTCAGGTATCTAACCATCACATTTTTAAGATAAGCAAATTTATTTTAGGCACTGGACGAGTATATTAGCTTGGTATTGGAAATCAAGTATTTTTGCAAGTTACAGTACTGGCTGACATCATAAAAATGTCAATTATACTATCATTTGTAACAGTGTTACATGATGAAGGTGCTGAGTTGAAAAACACGTCAAAATATTATCATTCATAAATATATATACTGCCTCAAAGTTCCAAGGAGCCAGTCAAGCAGTGGGAGATGCAGAAACAGAAATTAGAGTGTTACAACCTAAAGCTCAGATGAGAACTAAGTTTACAAAATTATTTCATCCAGCCTGCTGTCTTCTAACTGCAGCCTTGCTGCAGTTAGGATGCCAAAGGATGGCTATCAAAAATACTGCACTAAGCCCTCTTCCTGTGCACTGCCAGGTACTTCCATGGGTGAGCCTCCGTGGTACCGCCATGTCAGGGCCTATGAAGGCACAGGGAAAGGTCCCAAAGTGGCTGCCACTCTTCAGTGTGAAGATCTTGGACCACCCTGGGTTTTGAAGAACCCATTTTAATACACCTGCCTGCTTTTAAATTCTTTCTCCTTTACCTGTTTGTTTCTTTGCTGATCATTTTATTTTCTTTTTCCCAAATGCTCTAAATATTTCCCATTCAATTTTTTTTTACTGTGAATCTCTCCTTAGTTTCTTTGCTTTCTACACAATTGTTACATCCTACTGGGGAGAAAGGAGCAAAAGGGAAGTGAATGCTGCTCACCTTCAACCTCTGAAATGCTGAGCACTCCTTTTTGAGCGGAAAAACAGAAGCTATTTTCCCATCCTGTTTTACCCCCAGTATAGGTGTCTACAGGTACAGGAGTTCTGCTGAGGCTAGAGAGAAAGAGATTCCTTATTTTGCCTTTGTAGCAAGCAGCATTACTGGATTTAATTCCTGTAAAGCCTTGAATGGAATCTCTGGCAGAGAGGCAAAAATATTAGTATAATTCAACTTTCAGCAGAAATCTCTGCTAAATTTGTCTGTATCTTTATTTCCTTATGTTGTACAGCTAAGTAATACATTACTTATGGCTTGGATATGCCAGTCCTGGAGGATTCTGTAAGCACAGAACATTGCACAATGAATGGCAGTATATGATTTTTCTGCTATACATTTAAATTTTAGTGCAGGTTTGAAAGATTCTTCTTTTACATTTTGGTGAGCCATATTCTAATTGGTTCAATACTCTGCCTGGTGACATGACCTTGCATCTTTCCAGAATTTGTTATTGTTAGCCTAGGCATCTTAAGAAATGGAAACTTCTTATGTCCTCTTCTGATGTTTGTCTGTATCTCTTTCCCGTCAGAATAATATGAAAGGGATCAGCAGTTTGTACAGTCTTATATTCTTCCATATTTATTTTCAGGGATTTTGAGTGGTCAGAAAAAAAACAATGAAGATATGTATTGATGGTCACAATTGGGAAAGCAGCTATTTTTCACCTGGTTCCACAGAGAGGTTTGGCTGGAAACCTGCAATGATGGCCTCTTTTTATGCAAACCTGTAATTTTATTTATCTCTAGCATTTTTTGCAAACCTGTAATTTTATTCGTCTCTGGTATTATATGCAGTGGTCTGAAAATGAATATTCCTTCACCTGCAGTTTCGGGAGAGATACTATTTGAATCAGCAAGGGCTGTGGAAATGCTATTTGTTTGTACTCTAAGTTCTCAGAAATGAATCAGATGCAGAGAAGGTGCAGACTCCTAATGTGTTAGATGAAACTGAGTCACCTTCTTTTGAGAAGGGCTGCTGCAGATGTGGTGTGTGCCGAGAATTCTCATGCAGGAACTAAATTAATCCTCTAGCAGTAATGTACCATCACAGTTACCAAGCAGTCACAAATGAAGTAGCCAAGGGATTAAGGTATTATACATTTCAGCTGCCTAAGAATACAAAGAAAGCTACCTCATCTCTCAGATGGGCACTTCCATCCTATGATTACCTAAAAGATCTCAGATATTAGAAAATGAGTCCAAAAATCTTTTTTTGAGGAAAAGCCTATATAATGTATACTAGCAAAATTTCTGTGTTTTGCCAGATAATTTTTCTGACACCATTAGTGCCTGTGTCTGTTAATGATGTGGTGTTAGGCACTCAAAAAAGTCAGAAATAGCAATGGTTAGAGTGAACTTAAAAATTCAGTGTTTCTCCCTCCGTTTGTGTGGTTGATAATGTGGTATTTTAGTTGCAAAATCAAAATCAAATTCTGCCTTAATTATAAGGCTGTCAATCCAGAATAATTCCACTGAGGAAGAGTAATAGATTTCATTATGAGAAATGATCTTTATTATTATCTAACATGACTTTTTACAAAATATGGACTCTTCTTCAGAAATTCCCTTAGAAAGCCCATGGTTTTTTACTGGAGATGTAGCAAATCATCAGAAAGACCTCCAGATTTGATTTAAAGACTCCAAGTGATGGAGAAATGGCCAGATTCCTATGTAAATTATTGCAGTGCTTAAATATCCTCTCTGTTAGACACCTGAAGATCTGTCTGCATAGCCATGCAATTTGCTGTGGAAAAATTAACAAATCCCATTTGGAACGGGCTGAGAAGCAGGGAAAAGCTGAACTGTTCCAGGTACGCAGGCTGGATCAGCAGTCTGTATTTTGTTGTGCAGTTACATCCTAAGAGGCAATGTTTTATAGGCTCATGACTCCAGTATTTCGTGGCTGTGTCAAAACTTCAGCATTTATTTCAAAATTGTTATTCACATTGGTACATGCCAGGAGGGATTTGAAAACAGAAACAGTGGATGGCTACAGTGCTACTGTTTGGGTTTACTGCCAATGTGAAAGAGCAGAATGGAAATACTGAGATGGGCATATTGAGAATTTCTATTAATTTTGGCCCATGAGCATTTGGGTCTCTATCTTCCCCTCGGTATGAAGCAGAATTCCCAGAAATGCCACTCTCTGGTAAGCCAGCAGGTAGAGCAAGCAAAAACATGACCTTTGTGTGGTAACTGTGGTAGTTGTTTATTATCCCCACCCTCCTTCCTCTAGGACCTCTTACACTCCTCCTCCTCATCTTCTAACATTTCCCATGTGAAGGGGAGTACTTTGTTCCCATTCCTCTCCTATAGAGCATTTTACCTCCTGAGTAATGAGCAGTGAAAGAGCTCATGCTGCCCTTTGAAGTGTCATACTGGGGACACTGCAGTGGCCAGGCTACCGAGGTGAGTATCAGCCTGTTGGCTGCAGTTGCAGACAAACTGCTGGAAAACTCATGCAAGTGAAGGGGTGGGGGTGAGGGGAGGCCGCATACAAATAGTTGTGTGATCGTGAGGGGTAAGGCTGCCATTACAACGGGAAGTAACCTCACCATCCGCAGAACCTGAGTGTGCTCTGCCATAAAGCTGTCTGGCGTACACCCTGGTTTTAACCTACCACCCTGCTGGTTGTCCCCAAGCCCTGGATGGAGCACCCTTAAGAATAATTTTGATAGTCCCAAAAGGAAACCATTTCTGGTGGAGAGCCTGGCCGTCATTCTGTACCAGGAGCACTGGCTTTCTCTGCCTGCTGTCCTACAGGCTATTGCTTAAAAACTGCTGCTTCCATTGTCAGAAAAATATTACTTTACTTTTTTTTTAATCCATATAATAAAAATAGAAATAACACCATGGTCAAGATGACATAATACATCGCTGTTGATGTTTCAAGCTGGTGTTGCTTTCCATCAAAGTGTGGAACTCCAGGGTTATAGACATAGTTCAAGTCTCTAAACACCTTGGTACATTACAGAATAAAATACTGCTTTTCAATATTTGTGTGTGTTAGTGTGAGTGATGAAAAGTGGTGTGCTGGTAGAAGTCAGTGAACAAATGTATCAGAGACAGCAGCAAGGAACTACCTGCCTTTTTGGCTAGCTGAAACATTGAAATAGCCCCAAAAACATGACCGTAGTTCAAACTGACGGTAGAAGAGCAGGGTCTCCACCTCGGCGGAGAGCTAATGTCCTTCCCATATGGCACCAAAAACTGGTCAGTCTTCAATTGTCAGAATGAATTTCAGGTGAAAAGCCTTTAGTATGCCTGCTTCAGAAATAGGTAAACTGAGGAACAGAAACATCTGCCCTGTTTTTTTTCTGGGTTTTCTGCCACAAATTAAGTTGACATGTGCTTAGATCACAGGCATTGTTGAAGAGGTAGCTAAGAAAATGCTGCAGCAAGGGTGAATATACATTGCACTATAGTATTATAATATAATAGCACCTTTATTTTGATATATTCTCAATTTTAACGTAATCAATCCAGAAAGGATTCCTTTACAAAAATGGTAAGAGGGTCGAGAAGGTATGGGGACATTCTTTCTAGTCTCACAGTTCTTAAGCAGGGTACTGAGATTTATCAACAAGACAGGAAATTAATAGTTTTGAGGCTGTGTCAGCCTTGTTTCACAATATAGTTTGGACTGAAGGACGTAACATAGCTGTTCCTCGGTAGCACATATGTTCTCATTTAGCTGGCCTTCAAACAATGCAGCCACTACCCTTCTCCCAGTTCTTCTGGATTAGCTCCATGACTAATTGTGGTAAAGTTTAGGATGACGTGCAACGGGCTGCTCCTCTGATAAGCCAAGGGGACACATCACCAATGCTGAATGATGCTGATTTCCAAAGGAATTCAGATTTTGGAATTTCTCATCCCCTCCCACAAATCCTCCGCTGAGAAGGCAAGATCAGGACATACGCTTTAAAACCCAGGGGATGGCCTCCTGTCAGACACAACAACGGATGCGGTGCCCAGAAGTGTAGGAGTTGGGAGGCTGATTTATGACTGTGCTAGGGGTTGGAGTATTCCAAAAGGCCTCTTGCCATTTCCTCCTAACGCCGTGGCTGTGCAGACTGGCCTTGCAGCGGGAGAGGGGTCAGCAGAACGGGATTACGTAAGGCTGCTTGCTATGCAGAAAAACGCAGATGGCCTAAAAGTGTTTCATTTTTTTAAATGAAGTCACATGCCCAAGAACTGCAGTTTGAGGCAGAAGAGGAGTCTCTGAAGAGCAAGTACAGCAAGAGTTCTTCTCATTTTAATGGAAAATAAGTCTGGAATCGCTCCAGGAAGTAAGTTTTGAAGGAAAGAGCTGGTTTACTCACAGTCCAAGCCATTTAGACTCACCACCCATTACTTGTATTTCATCTTCAAGCACTTCGGAGGCATATTGGGATGCTTGCACAGATAGTCATCTAGAAGAAACTAGTTCCAAGTTCAGATGGGATCATCTGGTTGGATTGAATTCCACATGGTGCAGTGAAACAGAAGGTCAGCATTTCCTTGCTTCTCAGTAAAGGCTCGTTCACCATTATTTCGTTTGAAATGCACTTGCACTTCTCCGTTATACCTCCAATATTATTCTAGTGCATCTTAATCCAGAATTACATTTTGTGCTTATTAGATGGCTACAAAAGGACAAATCTCAGTGCAGAAATTATAGCCGGTGCTATACAGATTTACAAAATGAAATTTTAGCTCTCACTGATCTTTTTTCATTTTTATTGCATATTTTCATGCAATTTTCTTGATGTTTCTTACAATTAAAACCTCTCATTTCTTTTCATCTCTTATGCTTAAAGAGCCATGATTTCCTGACTTACAGTAGCCTTTTTTCTCCTTTTACTTTAATTCATTATTGCCTGTAATATGCCTTTTCTTTAAAAATATATTACAACAAAATCAAACAGAGGTGAAAGAAAAGTTACTATAGAGCTCTAGTCATATTTGTCAAGGTGAAAATCAATTTCAGACACAGATGTGAAAGAAATAGCATTTCAACAAGCTAATTTCTAAATTGAGGGAATTAACTAGGCTAGACATTATATATTTAAGCAAACTCAATGTTCCTGATAAGTACTAGAATGACAGCGCTGTAAATGAGTTCCTCTTTTTAGTATGACAATAGCACCTTTCACACAGTGCTTCCCTTCCTTTTTGCCAAAGGTGTTTTCTTCCTTGCCTTGCCTCTCAGTGGGTGCGGCATATAGGGGCCTTGCAATTTTCCTAGGTACCACCCCAAGCCTAAGGCAAACTGCGGGAACTCTCAATCCTGACAGATTTTTGCGCAGCCTGCTTTGAAATACATCAGAGGATGGAGACTCCATAGTCTCCTCAAGTGAACTATTATCCCATTTCCCTAACCGTAAGCGCTAGTGAGCTTTTCAGAATGTCTAACCTAAATCTGCCTTATCGCAATTAAGTCGGTTCTTCTTTGGTTCACCAGGGATGTAAAGAACAGGTTATTTTCCTCCTTTTTGCAGCAATCTGGACACAGCCTTAAAACTAAGTGGGAGAATGGAGAGCATAGTAGGGTAACAGCGTGATCAAGGAGAAAAATAGTGGATCATGTGCTGAACATCTCAAGCATCCAACATTATGTCTGAATTATGTCTCAGCGGTGGCCTGAGTCACCACTCTGGAATTTTTGTTTAGCAAGGTTTAGCCTGTCAAGGAAGGTCCTCAGTTGGAATTTTTCTCTTAGTTTTCTATTCTCTACATCAAAACCACCCAGTTCATCAAACGTGTCTGCAGATCTTGTCATTTGAACCTTTTCTAATTTGTTTGGGTTTTTTTTTTTTTTTTCCCTGATCTCCAGAGGACTCGCTTCAGGTGGGAAATGACACTGAACAGATAATCCAGTGACTCTCTAAGAAATGAGTCAGAAAATTGGCCTCTTGAGCCCTAAATGGATGCTTCTTTCTAACTGAGTGAGTGTCTTCATTTGCCACATGTAAATGCTGCAGCTGCACCCCTAAAGTACAACCAGTCCAGGTCAGCCTCAGCATTTTTCCATGGTTGCTGACAAAAGTGCCCATTAGCACAGCTATGAAGCGTACACCTGTTCAGCAAGAACAGGGTTGAGGTTGCATCGCATCTCCATTTTAATGAGACATTCCAGCAGACATTCAGTAGCCTTTGAGTATCCCCTTACAATCAGAGGACCTCTTGAAGTGCATGTCTAAGGAAGCAAAAAAAGGTTCCCGAAGTAATTAAGAGGAATTTGTAGCCCCTCAGTCATCCAGAAACCAGTTTTTCTATTAGTTTAAGCAGGGAAGTGTCTTCTGGTGTCTCAGAGAAATGTAACACGAGAATGCTGTGCCTGTTTGCATGAAGAAGAGAAAAGCATCACCAAGCCAGGAGCTCAGACAGGGATGCAACATCAGGTGGTAGCAGAAGGATGTGCACCATGCTTTGAGGCGTGGGGCCCCAGCTAAACATCATCTTCCTTGCTGAAGTTTAGTGCCACAGCCTCCCCTCTGCAGTGGGACCCCATACGCCCAAGCAAGCGCTGCTTGTGAGGGAATAATAAATCAGGGCAAGCAGCTGTGCCTGCCAGGAAAGGTCAGGCAGCAGGAGAAAGGCCAGGGCTGGGGGGGAGCAACGATGGAAACGCAGGTTTGGTTGCAAGGAAAGAGGAGACAGGGGCAGGAATCGGCTTGGTGAGCGGCGAGAGGCATGGAAGGCAGCAGCTGCCTCTTCGAGGGCAAAGATGGGGTGAGGGGGGGAAAGATGATGTGTATTAAATGATTGAGGAGATGAGATCAGTGAGAGAACCCGAATTAGTGTGGAACAGGAAATACTGTTTAACAAAGGGAAAAAAAGGTGTCAAACGGTAAGAGGTGCAGCCACTTAACTAGTAGCTGTGTGGGTTTTATAGAGACACAGCAGGAAACGGTCTGCAACACCTGGCGAGCGGTATGTTCGACCTCTCACACTGAACAACAAAAAAAATGAGCTTACTGAAAACAGAAGGGCTTGTTTCCGGGGCCTCGCTGGATGTGTGTACCCAAGTATTTCTTTGGCAGGTTTTGGGGAGGGAGTGGAGAGGAGAAGGGTTTGTTGCAGAATCGAAGACTTAATAGCAGGCTGATAACCGCTGTAAATATTTAATTTCTCCAGCCAGGCAGTACTTGGAAACAAGCCAGGATGCCTCTGATCTCCAGTTGCTAATGAAATCATATTGTGCTGCCGCTTTGCTATGTGAAAAATACCCTGCAATATTTAGATGATAGATTCCCTAGTTTTTCTTCCTGCATTTTTGCTAGGTTTAGGTCTGACCGGCCAATTTCACCGGGCAGTTATTACTTCTGTGGAAAGAACAGCAGACCCGCAGTGAGTTGTGAAGGGAGGGGACGGTCCCGGCCTCTCTCTCCCCCAAATGCCGCTCTCCTCGCCAGAGCCCGCCGGGGCGGCGGCACACGGTGAATTTCTGTACTGAGTAGCAGTTACGTTCTGGGAGGAAAACGAGGGGACGGCAGGTTTTGTTGATTTTTTTTCTTTTCTTTCTTTTCTTTTTCCTTCAAGATTCTCCTTTCCCGCCGGGCAGGGGGGGCTTCTACACAGAAAGTTGTTTGTGCCTGAGGAGACTCGATAGTTTGCACGAAATTGTTCTGTGGCATCACTCTCATTTACTGAGCCCGTCCCCCTGTTGCCTCCCAGGACAAACGCGAACACGACCCATGGGCTGTCACCAACATGTTTTGGTATGGGGGCACACCACGTTAGTGAACAGATCTGTCCAATGTGTCACCTTGCCGACAAAACTGACCTACTGATGTACAAAATTGCCTGGGGGGGGGATGCAGGGGTGCAGGGAAACAGAGTGAGGATGGAAACCTCTTTAAAAGTCAGTGGTAAAGTTTGCCGATGGACTTTACCAGGCAACGCAAACAACATGCTGAGTTTGTTATAGCACCAGCTCCACTCTCTGCCCCACTGGGGCAGCTCTCTCAGAAGCTGCGTCTCTCTGCAGAGAAGCTGCGCTGCCCGGGCTGAGGGTTTGTTGGTATCAGCTCGACAGTAAGAGCCTCTCAGCATCTGACATCTCCAGAGGCTTTGCTGTTTCACCTTTCACGGGGGCTGTGGCCTGTTTATCTCTATTGCTTCTGCTGAAGTTTTCCGTTCTTCAGCCAAAGCAGTTCTGCAAAATTCCTCCCTTATCTGCTAATTAACCCTTTTCCTCATCAGGCATCAGTAAGACTCTTAAAATAGAATTTAATTTTTTTTTTCCCTGAAGTCCATTTGTTTCCCTTTACACTTTGAGTTTTCAATTTTCTGCTGCTAGATTATTCTTCCCCATTTCCATCCTCCTCACGGTTTCACTCTTTTGATTAGTCCCACATTTTCCAAAAAATTCCTCTCAGTTACAGTATCAATTGGGGGAAAGGGGGGGGGGGGGGGGAGGAGCCAA
>NW_009260192.1:2147747-2152198 GCF_000687185.1 Egretta garzetta
TGAAAGTTGTCCTTTCTATCATCTCTGCCAAGAAACTGCCTACAGCCTCCTGGCTGCGTTCAGAGACTACCATTTAATGACCTTTCCAAGGGTCAAGTACTAACAGGGATTGGTATTCACGTACAGTATATTTTCAACCACTGTATCCTGAAATATGAATTACAGCATTTTGTATTCCAAGATGCAACTTTAAAGGTTTTTATTTGTCAGAGTACAGCACCGCAACTCACTTGAGGCAAGGTATTTTTTTCTGAGGATGTACTTTATCAAAATGTCCTCCTCTGTGGGACAGAAAATTTCAGGGAAGTTGCCAAGGACTAAATGCTTTCCCCTTCTCCAATTCGTACTGCGTTTGATATTATCTTGGCTGCGATTTCATCAGAAACCGTGAGCAAAACAGTGTGGTAAGGCAGTGAGTAGAAGACCTTCACAGGAAAATTAAATGACACAAGAAGTGGCATTAGAGATTTGTAATGAGGGGGCTGCTGAGAGAGCGCTAGCAGCATAAATGTCAGGGAACAAGCATGCTGTGAGAGGTGTGATTGCTCAAATGAGCATTGAACGTCCATGGTTATGAAAGGCCCCTGTGCCATTTTCCATAAAAGTAGCAACGTCAAAATCCAATGATCCACCAAATTCTTTCACTCTTCTCATCACATAAAGTTCCTTATCTAGTTGCAATTTGATACGCAATTCTTTCTTCTTTGTATTTTACGCACAAAGGAGTTCTCATCTCAGCACTGCAGAAACGGCAAATTTGTTCCTGTGTGTTATGAACAGAGTCTGATTAAATTTCCTAAACAAAACATGTCTTGGACAACAACGGTGACTTTAGGAGAAGTTCGTTTTTAATATGCGTTTCCACATGCTACTTTTAAAAGATGGTAAACATAATGTATTCTAAATAATTCCACTTGGTGAAAATGAGAATTTGACAATCCAAAAGAATTAGCTGTCGTCTCAATGAAGCGGTTTGGAAAACAGCTGCATTTTCAGTACAGAAGAATTCGAGTGGCTTTGCAGCCTAACTACTTGGGTTTAGGTCATCTCTAAACTCAGCTTGTAGGAACTCCCTTTCTGGGTGAAAGGCACTTTAAAAATGTTGCATTCTTAGCATATGCAGGGAATTCTATACCCATGACAGCCTTCAGTATGCCCTGCTATCAGCAACCACTTTAATGCATTCCCAAGTCTTCCACTGCAATTTTCCTCGACCTTTACAGGCCTCCTCTGTTAGGTGACCGATTTTGCTGGTCTACAGAGCAGTTGGTCAAGTGAAGTGCCGCGGGAAAGTAAAAATCTTTGGTTTGTCTTCTCTAGGTTCCATACTGGAAGTTTTGGGTTGTGAACTGGCTGCTCCCTAGGCAAAAGGCCCAGCCATGGGCATGCTTGTACCACCCAGTACAATCCCTCCTCGCTCTCTCTGTCCTGGAGAAGACAAGCCTGACTCTTGCAAGCAGCAAGTGAAAAGTTTATCCCCGTTCTCTCAGAAGCCGAGAGATTTAAAAGCCGGACAGACGAGGTGCTTAGGGACATGGTTTAGTGGTGGGATGGCAGTGTTATGTTGACGGTTGGACTTGATGATCTTAAAGGTCTTTTCCAACCTAAATAATTCTATGATTCTATTTACATGGGCAGATAAATGGGGGCTCAGATTAGCAGCTAACAGCAGCAGCTCTGCTTCTGTTTTGCTGTGGAAAAAATGGGTCCTGTTCCTCCCCTCTGTCCTCCTGTTCCCCCTCACCATGCCAAATCTGGCCCAAGAGGGACTCTGCAGCTGGCCTGGGAAGGGAGAGAGGGCTCCCTGAGGCCAGGACCACCAGGCAACCCGGGAAATGCTTTCCCCTTCTCCAATTCGTACTGCGTTTGATATTATCTTGGCTGCGATTTCATCAGAAACCGTGAGCAAAACAGTGTGGTAAGGCAGTGAGTAGAAGACCTTCACAGGAAAATTAAATGACACAAGAAGTGGCATTAGAGATTTGTAATGAGGGGGCTGCTGAGAGAGCGCTAGCAGCATAAATGTCAGGGAACAAGCATGCTGTGAGAGGTGTGATTGCTCAAATGAGCATTGAACGTCCATGGTTATGAAAGGCCCCTGTGCCATTTTCCATAAAAGTAGCAACGTCAAAATCCAATGATCCACCAAATTCTTTCACTCTTCTCATCACATAAAGTTCCTTATCTAGTTGCAATTTGATACGCAATTCTTTCTTCTTTGTATTTTACGCACAAAGGAGTTCTCATCTCAGCACTGCAGAAACGGCAAATTTGTTCCTGTGTGTTATGAACAGAGTCTGATTAAATTTCCTAAACAAAACATGTCTTGGACAACAACGGTGACTTTAGGAGAAGTTCGTTTTTAATATGCGTTTCCACATGCTACTTTTAAAAGATGGTAAACATAATGTATTCTAAATAATTCCACTTGGTGAAAATGAGAATTTGACAATCCAAAAGAATTAGCTGTCGTCTCAATGAAGCGGTTTGGAAAACAGCTGCATTTTCAGTACAGAAGAATTCGAGTGGCTTTGCAGCCTAACTACTTGGGTTTAGGTCATCTCTAAACTCAGCTTGTAGGAACTCCCTTTCTGGGTGAAAGGCACTTTAAAAATGTTGCATTCTTAGCATATGCAGGGAATTCTATACCCATGACAGCCTTCAGTATGCCCTGCTATCAGCAACCACTTTAATGCATTCCCAAGTCTTCCACTGCAATTTTCCTCGACCTTTACAGGCCTCCTCTGTTAGGTGACCGATTTTGCTGGTCTACAGAGCAGTTGGTCAAGTGAAGTGCCGCGGGAAAGTAAAAATCTTTGGTTTGTCTTCTCTAGGTTCCATACTGGAAGTTTTGGGTTGTGAACTGGCTGCTCCCTAGGCAAAAGGCCCAGCCATGGGCATGCTTGTACCACCCAGTACAATCCCTCCTCGCTCTCTCTGTCCTGGAGAAGACAAGCCTGACTCTTGCAAGCGGCAAGTGAAAAGTTTATCCCCGTTCTCTCAGAAGCCGAGAGATTTAAAAGCCGGACAGACGAGGTGCTTAGGGACATGGTTTAGTGGTGGGATGGCAGTGTTATGTTGACGGTTGGACTTGATGATCTTAAAGGTCTTTTCCAACCTAAATGATTCTATGATTCTATTTACATGGGCAGATAAATGGGGGCTCAGATTAGCAGCTAACAGCAGCAGCTCTGCTTCTGTTTTGCTGTGGAAAAAATGGGTCCTGTTCCTCCCCTCTGTCCTCCTGTTCCCCCTCACCATGCCAAATCTGGCCCAAGAGGGACTCTGCAGCTGGCCTGGGAAGGGAGAGAGGGCTCCCTGAGGCCAGGACCACCAGCCATCCTGGCAGGCTGGCAGTGCCTAGGGTAGGGGCACACTTGGGTAATGCTGGGTGAATAACAGAGGGATTGGTTTGGTGCTGCACTGCTAAAAAACTCGGTAGCTGACACTTGAAACTTGAAGGGCAGCTGGAGAGAAGAAAACCAGAAAACACTTTGGCCCAAAAAGAAACAGTTTGTTCAGCTGCATCCTACTTATTTTTGGTGCATAGATAGAGGGAATATGAATTTTGTTCAACCTTTTTCCTTCACTTTATATCAACTTTAAATCAAATTAATGTTAAGATGACTAGGATTCCAACTGAAAAGTTTAAAACCAAAGAGCTCCTTGCAACTCATAATAGTAATGAAAAAAAAAAAGATTTCCAAAACACAGATTTTATGCTGCCAGCATCTAAAAGAAATATTTCAGGGCTTTTGAAATCCCTCAGTACACAAATGCACCCACATTTCTTATGGGCAGAATGGCCTGAGTTCTATCATGTTTTAAGGTCATCCCATCCTTCAGTGTGTTTACTATTTGTTAAATACAGATGCCAAACCGAGTAGGGAAATTATCACAGGCTAGTGGATGTGGAATAATGCTGGGAAGAGAGAGAGTAAGCTTGGTCTTAAGACTGAAATATATGTAATTAATTGCTGTGTTGGTTGGACAAATAACAGGGAACATAAAATTAATTATCACATGGGGGCTACCAGGGAAAAGCACAAAGCTTAATGTTGTCGGTTAGGCTGAAGAGCTCCTACCCCAGGGGCTCAAATCACTTGGCTGTACAAATCTGGGAGAGCTGGCAATGCTCAATCAGACACACACAGGAGGTAAAACAAGAAATAACATCCAAAAGCCAGACCAAAAGTTCAGTACAGTCTCTGTCCTTATTATCGTTTGGGTCCTTTTTTTATTGGTTTAAAATCCTCCTATTTTTGCTGGTCTCAGTAATTCTCTTTCACTAAAGCACTGGTATTACCTAGCATAGGGAACACAACTCAAGGGACCTAATTTTTGGCAGTTATAAGGGTTGTAACAGAAAGTATTACTTTTATTTCACACCATTAGGTCAAATTAATTTTATCAGCTGGAATTCATGCTGGTGATCAGGGGATGTGAAGAGC
>NW_009260192.1:2152332-2159821 GCF_000687185.1 Egretta garzetta
AAAAAAAGTCATCTTTTCTCGTAAGACTAATGCTTGTTTTAGGGGAAATGCTTTACTTAGACTTCTTCATGACATTTTTCTTGAATGGTCCAGGTATACTGGGGGCAATGAAACAAAACTAAGTGAGCCTCTTGTTTACCCTTTTTCCTCTCCCTTGTCAGATTATTGCTCCCTTCTGCACCTAACTTTGTTTTCAGGTTTTCTCTTTCAAATAGTCCCTTATGCATCCTTTTTCTCCTCACAAATCTTCTGTGGACTGCCTTTTTTTGTCCACTTCATCATACCTTTAAGATGTTTTGGTGGTAAAATGCAGTCATATGGTCTAGAGAGTTGTGTAATTAAGTAGTCAGAGCTCACACTCTGAAATAAATGAATCTCTGCTAAATTGCTTGGCTCTCAGTGATTGTTGAACCCTGATAGCACTGAGCTAAGGAACCACTGGTAGCAATTCACCCTCTGAAACGCTCTGAAAATGTGGATGGTGATGGGAATGTGCTCAAAGAGCACTGAGAGCAGTGGGAGCCAGTCGCAAGGCAGACAGACAGAATATAGACTCGTTTTTATGACAATAGGTGTCTCTTATTTTTAATATCTTACTGTTAACTCAGGCAGATGACCAACTATGATATTCCACATTACAGAATTTGAGGAGTGATTCTTGCACTCCAGGTAAAAGTGAAACACATGAGATACAGCTTTTGAACAGAGTAGAAATGGAAAATAAACACACAAAAAACGTGTGTCTGTTCTGAGGCTAAAGAGCCAATTTGTCAATTTGCAAGGGGCTGTGTGAGATCCCAATCAGAGCTTATGATGGGCTGTAAGGGAAAATGTCAAGAGAGAGACTTTTGGAAAACCAGAATTAACCTTCAAGACAGTGTGGTGACTTGACAAGGAAAGGCAATCACATGGGCAGAACTGAGAGGAGAACAGTATTCTGACATGGGGTCACTGCAGAAATTCCAGAAAGGAGATGTGGGTAGAAAAGAAAGTAAAGCTCCAAGTCTTGAGTTCACAAAAGCAACATGCAGAGCTGCCTAGATCAGGACAAGCAGCAAAAAGCCATACACTCTGAAAAACATCCAAGCATTACAATGCATTACGTGGACTTCCACAAATCTGCAAACCCTAGCCAACCATGAACAACTTGGACAAGAGGACATCAGCAGCACCATTTGTGCAAGGTAATCCTTCACAAGAGCAACAGACAAGATTTCAGCAGAAGATAAATGAGCTCTTAGCCTGAAAGCAAATGGAACATTTATTAATTTTAAGCTGTACACAGGTGTACAAGCCACTGTTTTGTCAGAGACAGTGATAGTAGCAAGGAAAGAAGAGCCCAGATAAGACAAATGGATAGAATTCAGGCTTGCAGTTGTGATCTTATTGCCATTAAGAGAGTGAGTGAAGTAAATGTATGAGTAAATAACATATTGCAAAGGTACAATTTGTAATAATACCAGGGACAAAAAAATCCTTTACTGATTTTAAAACATACCAAGTTCTTCATCTTATGCAGCAGTGCTTCATCTTAGAAGAAAAGGTGACAAAGTTTGAAGGGGTTTAGGATGCTTTCCCAGCGGAGAAGAAAGCATTCAGCAGAATACAAAATGTACCTGCAAGCCCAACTGTTCACTGTCCAGTAGAGGAGCAAAGAAAGGAGCTGGCTAAGCTTATCACTGAAGGAAAAAAAGAGAGCAAAGAGCAGAATAAACAGAGCAAGGCACTCACTTTCTGTAGAAAAAACCCAAGCATTTCTTTAAGCAATGGGATGAAGGAATCTCATAGGTTATGCTTCTTGGTTTAATGTTTTTTTGACTGAAATATGCCAAGATATTCTGCCATCTTTGCAAACACCAAGGACATTTTCCTCTGTTTCCCCTACCAGCTGACCTCTGAGGAGTATTGACAAAATGTGGGCTGCCACGTTTGGCTGTAGAATTGCCTGAAAAGATAAAAATGCCTGTGGGGAGTGAACTTTCAAAACTGCTATTCCCAGTCTTCCTGCTCTTCTGCTCTGTCTTGCATGAAACCTGTAGGAACTGAATACCTTTAAGTCCTCTCTTCCTTGTTCCAGAATTTTGGTTGAACGTGCCAAGGCACACGCACTGCCAGGGTGCCACATTAGGGCTGGTTCTGTAGGAAATCAGGCTAACCCTTTCACTCTCTATTGACCTAACAGAAGCCCAACAGCAACAACAAAGTAAAAATGGAACATAAGCAGAACCTAGGGAGGTTTCTGTAGCTGGCCCATCCAAGTGGTTGTGGCAAATGTCTTTAGAGAAGAAGAGCACACGGACACCAGTAGCCCCTTTAGCATTGACAGGAATCATGGCAAAACCTCGGTCTGTCAAAGATGGCTTCCATACTTGGTGAAGCCAGCTCTGTGCTATAAGAGGGTTGCCTGATATATTAAGAACATAATTGAAAATCAGAAGGAAAGAGGACAATGTGGTTAACACTGCCACCACATTAGTGTTAAAATCATTCTTAATAGGCTTACAAATACAAACATTAAATAAACCATCATTTCTAAAGCATTGCTTTTTGGCAATTAAAAAAAGAAAGCAATATGTAGTAATCTTAAATGAGCTGGTATTCCAAATCACTGCTATAAAGATATTGCACTAAGAAAGCTATTTTCAAGTGTCATCATATGCATAGATATTCTCAAATTCAAATCTAAGCAAGTTTTAAGAAATAAAAGTTGACTTTATTTTTTGCTCAAGACTATTTGAAGTTTCATCTTTCTGTTTAAAATAAAACCAAAACCAACCGGCCAAAACCAACCCTACTTACCCCTCTGTTTGTTTTTCTTTTTAATTTTAGCTATTATCAGGAATCGGAAATAGGAAACAAATCTTACTTTCAGGTTAAATCCAGCACAGAGCAGAAAATATGTGTAACTTATTTTGGATGTCTTCTGATAAATGACTAGCCTGAAGAGACTTTGGGAGCCGTAGGCAGTCAGGTACAATCCTGATGACCTACTTTGAGAAGATTGGTAGAAGAGAAGAAAGTTTGCCTAATCTTTGCTCAGTGCGGCTCATTCATGGGCTCCTGTGGCAGTCTGGATTGAACCCTGGGATGCTTTGGCTATTAACACTGCAAAAATAAATAGGATTTTAAGAGGATACAAACTGCAAAGTAGACAATTCTCTCAAGCCCATTTTAAGAGCCACAAAACTGTACCTGTCCTCAGGTGCAGATCTGAAGGGAAAGGATATTGTGAACTGGGATCCAGTCAAAGCAGCTGAGACAAGGCTCATTTTGCAGTCAAACAAAATCCTTATACTTTTTTTACCTGTCTCTTTCACTGTGCTCTATGCTAGTAGTGCTTGCAAAATCTTAATCTAAAAGCTATGTCCTGCCTTTCAGGGAATAGGCTGTGTAGTACCAGTGGGGATTAATTAATGCTCCCTGCTAATCTGACTGTTCCTGTTAACACGGAGTAAGGCAAAAGGCTCTCTGAAAGGACTGTTGTTGTTCCTTCCTGTCAGCAACCTGTCTTAGTTTCATTCTGGGGATGACAAGCCCCAAACAACTTGACAGATGCTTTTCCAGAGCTTTCCCTGATCATACTTGTTACTTCTGCTGCTACAGATTCAGACGTGATAAAGAAAAGCAGGACTTGTGCTGGATTCATGCCACATAAGGGGAAAAATTCTATAACGTGAGGTAAAATAAAGCACTTGGAAACCAAGCTCCAGTTCAGGCCACTCTGTTACTGAGGGCCCGGGAGCTATTTAACTTGGGTGAAACTTCAGTCAAAGTCGAGTGGTTTTGTGCAGGTAGCAGGTCTCACTGGAGCTGGTGAATCTCTCCACCGGCTTGGAGGATTACAGGCGATAGCAGCCCCTGTCAGAGCAGCAGGTTTATTATTTCCAGTGCCAGTCTTGCTCTGTGGGACTTTTTGTAAGTGGGAGTCATAGCTTCCCCCCTGTATCTGCCCTGCTTTCCCACACCTCTTTAGTGTGGATGCTCCATAGGTCCCTCCTGTAAAGGGGAATAGGAATTGGAGTAAGGCTATTGTGAGTCACAGAAGCACAAGGTGGGAGTCCTCCATTAATCTCCTTCTGTATTTGTGTGCCAGTATCTTGCTGACGGTGGGTCTCTGCATACAACTCTCCCATTTCTCTAGAGAGTAGAAATGTGCTCGTGTATTTGTTGCTCAGGTACAGCTGTCCGTAGGTAAAGTAGTTCTAAAGAGTGTTTTTGTCTGCTGTCAGATCAAATTATGTTGATGGCTCTGATCAGGAAGCCCTCTGGGAGACAAATGAAATTTTCTTCTGAGTACGAGAACACTGTATTGTAGTCAAGAGCATCAAGTGCTTCTACAAGTGGTATCCAAGATAGCGCAGGCTTTTTCTTAAACTATGAAGAGAATAACTCTGTAGAAAGAGTTGGATGATGCTGACCTTCTAATAGTCATCACTGTGCACTGTAATTGGAGATGCAGAAATCCATCAGTCTGGGCTTTCTTCCTTCCACTCCCAACAGCTCATTCTTGCTTTGAGGTAACGGGTGTTTGTGAATCCTTGGGCAAAGACCAGGTGTCACATTCGCATAGATTCACTTGGGTTTATTAACCAAAATGTCACAAAATTTTACTCGCAGAGTCCAGTTCTCTCTTCTGATAAGCCAGCGGCTACTGGGGAGAAGGATGGCTATGGTGTGTGCTCTGCTATTTAAGCCGAAGATACAGGACTTATGTATGAAGTTTGTTTGGCAGGGCTGTGGGAAAAAAAACAAGTAATAGGAGTCAAATGTTTCAGTGTAGTTTAATGCTATGGAAATTAATTCAATATTCATCATTATCCACAGAGCATCTCCAGAGGTTTTTACAGTAATGTCACAGTGAATCTATTCAGCTCTTAAGAAAAGAGAGACCATGCTCACAGCTGAGCTAATTTATATTAATACCTAGCATAACAGAAGTTATTTCACAAGATCTTTAGGCATTACGTCTACAATTAGTTCAAGAGTACATACTTTATCACCTTATCTCATTTACTAAGGGCTGGTTCTCATCTATTTGCAAATTTTGCAGGCTTACAAAGCTTAAATATCTATTTTCAAAATAGCACATCTTGCTAAACTGTGCCCCAACAAAAGATTAATTATTTTAAGGTTTTTACCTTGTTACAAACCCAAGAAAACTTCAATACTCATAGGTTGGGGATTTTTGCTGCTTAAATTTACATATGTAAATTTCCCTAGGTAACAAAAATCTATTCAAGTTTTAAATTCTCAGTGCTAATGCTAACAATAGATAAATTCACTACAGTGTGATTACACTGGATAGGCTTAACATCTGAAAAAACCACTTGGGTCTATTATGCGGTTTCATAAATACAAATTACTTGTGATAGAATTTGTCAATGAATTGTACAGTAGAAATAGCTTCAGGACTGCATTGCATTCCCTGCTCTCATACACTCCAAAGGCCACTGTGCTGCAACTCAGAACCTCTAAGTAGTTATTCCCTTAAATATCAAAGAACATGGAAACATGTGAGAACATAAGAGTGGCTGTCCCGTGTCTAGCTGAATAGCCATTTAGCCTACTACCTTGTCTTCAACCAAGGCAATGTAAAATGCGCTTTCTGATGTCTATTTTGAAAATGTGAAGTTATCCAAATGAATCACTCTTAACTCTCCTTGCAATAGTGACATCCTGTAAAGCGGGAAACCTGCAACCCCGATCAACATTCTGCCTAAATGTGACAGTAAGGTACCTTAGGCTCTGAGGATGGAGCTGATAAGTTGCATGAGGAGAACTACAAAGTAAGGCTTGTTGGATACAGGTCATAATGTGGAGGAATATTGCTGTAGTAATAGGTTTGTATCACTAGTATCCTTATCAAGAGAAGGATATGGAAGGAGATCAGAGAGTCAAGTGGGCTTGTTTCTTGTACAAAGGATACTTTCTAGAAGAATGCTTGAGGCTCCTTCACATGTACCCAGATTTTTAATCTACCAAGAAGATAGCAAGAAGAGCGTAGCTGCCAGCAACATGGGGTGCGCTGTGGCTGCAGATCCCTGAGTATATATTTGTGCAGTTAGCCAGGGCTGTGCCTCTGTGACCCCGCTCTAACTGGTGCTCTACCTACCTCATTTGACATTGACCACGGGGTGGCTGCATGAGTTTCAGTTGCACCTAATGTCACAGTCTGCAGTGTAAAAGGACTTTAGGATCTATGCAGTGTTTGTCTTTAAGGTGTCTTTGCACAATGAGAACAATGAAAAAATGTGTTCAGCTGCATTTACTGAAACTGTTCCCGACATCAATTTGATGTCCTTAAACATCAAATTTTGGAATAGTTCATTCAAACACCCATGAGATGAGATGCTGGACTTCATTTCACCCTCCCGGAAATGGCACAGCAGAGTTGTCTGTAGGAAGTGGGCCCCACAGTAATGAAGTATTGTGACAGGAGAATAATACAGAAAATGAACACTGCAATAGTAAATACCAGGGGAAATTTTTTGAGAGTAAGATACACTCTCTATTTTTCTTAATAAAATTCGCTACTCACCTCTGACTAGATGCTTTACAAGTTATAGAAACAACAAATAGTTTGGTATTTGAAGTGGGTGGCTATCAATTTTATTTAGTTGCCTTAGAAAGAACGTCTGGTAAAGATACATTTACAGACAGATGATGATGTTAGTATCAAACCTTATCGGAAGTGATTGCATTCCAGCAATTAAATTAGATTTCCCTGAAGCAGGATAATTGAACTACTATGCAGTGTTTTGCCAAGATTTATCCTCTTCTGTAATTCAACTCATGTCAGCTCTGTAGTCTTTCAGATGATTCTGAGAGATTTAGGAATCTCCGAAGATATCGGTTTGTGTGTATTTGTAGCTTAACCCAGATAGATATAGTGGTGATACCTAGAAATTCTTTCTAATAATGGTGCTGTTACACACATTTGGATTATTTGACTACTGGGGGGAGGCTATGTGTGTGTTTTATTTTGTTTGCTTTTCTTTTTTTTTTAACCTGGATTGTTGTAGGCACTGAGGCACACGTGTACCACACTCTTCTGAAGTGTTTGAGTCTTTTTGTATAGAAAGCCTGGATACTTGGTTTAGCATTATGATTTCCAGGTACTGAAGTCCCATTGTGGATAGAATCTTAGGTTTTCTAGCTGCCACCTCTGTAAAGTTTTTGTATCTGTCAATAAGAATAGTATCGCTTCTCTATCCTAGACTCCCCCAACAAGTGAAGGGGAGAACTGATACCAGTAAGGATGAGATTATTGTCAGATTTTTAGATGTCTCAGTGAGACTACAAAAGTAAGAATCTTTGTAGAAACCAGGGCTACTTATCCCCAAGGGAATTTGAGCATTCCCAGACTCCGTGTGCATTTCTTGAATATCCATATGTTGCACCACATGTAGCTCACAAGCCCTTCAAGCGTGCCTCCTATACTGGAGTTAACAGCAGTGCTCTGCTGATGTAGGGATGATGGGGGTGTCTG
>NW_009260192.1:2159992-2162019 GCF_000687185.1 Egretta garzetta
AACCGCTCTGTGTATTAGGAGGTGAGCCAGGGGGGCTGCTGAGGCCGAGGCCAGAGGTGTAGTGACAACATGCTGAGCCCAACTCCATCCTGCGTTGGAGACAGGGCACCTCTAGGAGACCATCGTTGTCTCCTCTCTGTGTCCCACTCACTCCTCAATCACCGTCATCTTCAGCTTATTTTGATATGAGCAGAGTGTCTGATATTTCTCAGCCAAATGAACATTTTGGTTTGCTGTTCGTGGGATCAGGAAACTGGGGTACCTGAGCTGTATATTTTAACACCGAGCCTCCTGATACAGCTCATCTGAGACAATAATTTGTGCTTCAGTCTTCTCTTTTATACCCCAAAATATTAAATGAAATGTACTACATCTAACAGTCAGGTTTTGTATTTGAGGTCTCTAGAGAAGAATTTATATATTTGGTCAAAAAACCCCAACAACTTACTTGGTAGCATTGCCCTTTGCAGGGACACTGTGCCCTAACAGTGACAGCAAACACATCATGGCTGGGACAGCCTCTGTTGCATGGTACATGCAGTCATCAAGCGAGCAGTCACCTAAGAGCACCCTTGCAGTTTTTAGTTTGACCCCAGCCGCAAGCAGAGTCTCCGAGTGCAACAAAAAAAGTATATTGAATTCACTTCACTAAGTTAACCTTAAGAAGAATATTAGAAGAGTTAAGAGTGAAATAGTGCATGCAAAGGTGAACAGTTCAGAGAACAATCCCTACTTGAGAAACAGTTTCTAAATAGCAGGCAGAGAACGAAGCACATAAATTACCTATGTGCCAAACTACCTGAAAATAATTTGGATACTCACTGAAGCAAAGTATTGTATCCAGTGGTTCACTGCTGGGGCAGATCCATCTGCTTTCATTTCACTTTATTTCTATCCTCTGTAAGAAAATCAACATACTTTTGCTACCCTAGTCTACAGTCCATAAAATCAGAACTATCAAAATTCCTTCTGTCTTGAATGGAGGTCTGAACACTTACTGTTTTTATTAGAAAGTGCTTTATTTTTATGTGATTACTTCATCTGAAGGAAAGTAGGAATGGGTAGCTCAGACTTAGGTTACAAGATCAGAACCATTGACTTAACCTTTTGGTTAAGATGCCAAACTGCAAAAAAGCTGGCGTATAGTATATATTTAACTCAAATGTAAGAGTTTATGGGATGTCTGCTGTTAGAGCTGAAACACTGCGAGAGTTGTGAGATTTTTAACCCTACTTGGGGTCTTAGTCTCAACACAGATCTGAAAACCTCTGTCTCTGTATAGCAAATACATATCCAACTTTTCCAGCGCTGGTATTCAGACACCAAACAAAAATGGGAAATATTGCAGATTTGGATGTAAGGACAAGAGTCTCAGCAGGTGAGAAAAACAAAAAAGGACAGAACAGGCCAGGATGTGTAGAGAAAATCACTGGTTCATTAGACTTTTTTCTTAGATTCTGTTACAGTATCGATTCAATCTATAATGTAAGATAAGATCAGCATCCTGTTTACTTTTGGTAATTGCTGATCACATTGGCCTCTCTTCAAGAACAAGGTGCTATATAATAGCTTTATGGGCATAAACTTGGGAATAGAGCTCAAATGGATTAACAAGAAGCTTCTTTAAAATTTTATAATAAAACCAGAGACCATAAAAAATCATGCCAGAATAGCTAAAGTCCCTGAGCTCTCACTGCAAGGTTCATGTCCTTGTTCTTCCTGATTCAGAACAGGAATTTATGGTTGGATCTCTCATATACAAGCTGAGAATTTCAAGTGCCAGAGTTGGTGCCTTCTCAGTAACAGAAATTACTGTGTATTCCGTGTATAAGTTTGCCATCAGCTGTCTTTGGCATAGACTGTGAGCCATAAAGATATTTTAAAGTAACCAAAGCAATTGAAGATTGTTTAAAAACCGTTACACTATACTCTCTATTAAACAAATGAGAAGGTTTTACACAGAAGTAAAAATGCCACATTGGCCAAATTTTGTTCCTCTGGAAGGCAATAGGAAATATACCTCTGCT
>NW_009260192.1:2162921-2229231 GCF_000687185.1 Egretta garzetta
AAATAGTGAGTTTCCTAGTACATATGTAGATATGTGCTGTGCATTAGCAGATTGTTAAAGCCAGCCTTCACAATTTAGCAGAGGCAATTTTATTCATGGGATTTAAGCTTCAACAACTGCAATAGGCACAGCACATGAATCTGAAAATCCCTGTCTGCATTGTCTGATGCCTAGATGACTTTGAAAATCTAGCCTCATGAGCCAAAGTGGAAAAAAGTCCTGACTACAAGCAGAACAAAGCCCTACTTTAATATGACCTACACAATCTTTTTGATGTGACAGTGTCACAGTGGTAAATTTAAATATTTTGGTATTTCCTTGGTTAGGGCCGAGGCACAAACATCTTAAATCCAGACTAAGTCCAGGAACATCTTTTTTTTCAACTTCATGAAGATTCTGGGTGTAGTCAACAGTGAATTGTAAAGTCCTGTGCTTAAAATTATCATTTTTTTCTGGAGTAAATATTGTCAAGCTAAGGTCTGTAATTATTTGAGGGTTGGAAATTCCAGATTTGGAACAAAAGGGGTAGTATTTATTGGGTAGGTAGCTTTTTATACAGTTGACAGTTGTCTGAGTGACTGAGATGCTAATAATGTTACAGGTGATCTCTGCTGGGATGGATTATTGAGCATCACATAGCTAAGATGACTGGAATCTCATCATAAATGTAATTTGTCACGCGGCTATTGCCACACTGTATGTGGTAGTGGAGTAGAGAACATTACACTTGCCTCTGATTCAGAAAGAGTCACAATAGATAAATTGGAGGTCAAAAAGGCCTTTTGGAAGAGCTCTTGCTGAAAAGGGTTATATAAATGTAAAGTATTATTATTATTATTTATGAGCAGATTGAGTCAAATGTCATGTTGGATGCATTTCATCAATCTGAGATTAGACTTGGGCCTGTAGCTCAGCAACAGCTCAGTGATACAAACTGATAGGGGGATGTTTTACCAGGCTAAACAGAAACTCAAATAAAATAGCAAGCACTTCTTTCCAACAGCCCTCCCATTCAGTGATATTTCTGAGGTTTGGCATTTGGAACAGCAGATGGGGTGGCACAGATCTTTTCCACCAGGGCAAGAAATGACATGCAGTCTCCAGCCCATTGCAGAAGTGTTTAATTTAGATCACGTAAAGATTTTTGCTGCATGATAGGACTGTGGAAACATATCAATATTTTATTAAATCCATGAATTACAGCTGTATAGAAATGTTAGGAACACTGACAAACTCATTGCCAACACGTGTAGCATGTTCTGGCCTTGGGGAAACCTTCATTATTCAGTGAGCTCTTATCTCCCAGGAAAAGGGGAATGTCCACTCACACCTGCCTCCTTCTCCCTGCTCACTATGAGTGTGTGTGTGTGCATGCACATGTAAATACCATAGGAAAAAGAAATATGAAATTAAGTATTTCTCCCTTTATGTCTCTCGCTAAGACTAGGGAGACATACCTCTAGCCTGCAGAAATATATATTTAAAAATACTTAATTTCTGAAATCAAAACAGCTACCTTTTCCCTTTTGCTTTTTCTCTTCATTGGCTTTTAATTAAGTTTACCCTAAGAAGCTTGTGAGGCCAGATAACCTTGTTACATGAAAGAAAAAGATTACACACTATGGGGTAGTTCCTGCTAGCTTGGCCATCATTTATAAAGTCAGGATTTAATATCCTTTAAGCTTTTCTGTTTGCAGACTCATTTTATTTAAACTGCATTTTTGTAAACTGCTCAGCAGATTAGAGAAGCAGCTCTATAGCCTTAATTTCAGTGTCACTTTCCAGCTGTTTTGGTCAGGATTCATGCCTGGATTTAATGTATTTGTGCACTAAAATGAAAATACATCTCAATGATAAATCCTCTCCAAAGCAGAGGGAAATAGCAGTAAATAACATCTGTTGAAATCAAATGAAAATAAAAACAAAAGCCCACAGGAAAACCAGATACAGTAGGGAGCTTGAAAGCAAACTGAATATAGAGTTCAGGCTTAAAAAGAGTGATCCAAATCCTTAAAATTATCCATAGGTAGGGGATGAGGAATTTGTGACCTACCACTTGTACAGATTTGTCAGTTCCAGATGTACAGGGGATCAGTTATTAAAATATATGTTGCACTTCTGGGACTGATCCAAGGCTCCTTGAATTCATCCAAGGGATCTGTAAGTTCATTACAGCTATTCATGACAGTCACTGATTATCCCAGAAATAAATTCATGCAATGATATGCTCTTGAAAGTGAAACAACAGGGAAAGGCAAAGAGATCTCCCTTTCAGCCATCTATTAAGGGAATAAATCCGGGTATCCCAGCTGTTCCGTTTTAGTCATCTTTACATGCCCAGAGCCAAGCACCTAAATATCTGCTCTCTGTTTTCATTCTTTTTTTTATTATTATTTATTTTATTTCTCCAAAGGCTCTGATACCCTTCCACCCAAGATTAAAGACAAGCACAATCTGAAATCATGTATAAAATCAGATCTAAATCTTTTTATGTAGCTAGCCATTGTCATCTGCATTTGAAAAATCTTGGTTTAGTTCACTGTGTTAAAGCTACAAGCTCTGTATAGGCTTGAATCTATGTTCCTATTCACCTAGTGCTTCCATTTTTGCAGGTCTAAATGCAAGACTGTCCAACCGTGTCAATCCTACAGTGCTCGGTGGGCTGTAGCATCCTTGTGATGTAGCAAAAAGTGACAAGGAAGAACTTGGCCCTGCATCCTCCCAAGATACATTTTGATTTTTTTCTCTTACACATCAAACAATATAGATGAGAGCCAGAGGAATACCATAACTTCCATAAGTATCCACTTGCATTTAAATAGAATTTTACTCTGGCTTTACCTTCAAGTCATGAATACATGATTTATCACATTTTACCCAGGCAAATGAGAGAAACACTTTAAGCCTGCCCTTTCCTGGTATGCCATCTACCTAACAGTACTTCCACATTTAAGATAGCACAGAAGTGACTTCCTTCAAGTATACAGGACAGGAATATTTCATAGGTCTTGTTTCACTGTGATTTATGTGAAGAGGTGGAAGGAAATAGCATCCTCACAGCTGAATTTGATGGACAGATGCTACGGCATGGTCCGTGGGATTGCCTCAACTTGCAATATGGGTTTTGCTTGTGGAAACTTAAATCTAGCGTAGTTTGTGGATGGAGGAACAGTGAGAAGTAATAACTAAGTCAGACAAGGATCTAACTCTTTACCAGCTCAGAAAAAGAGTATGTGCATTCACACAACTTTGGGAAATTACAGAAATACGAAACAAGGTGTAGGTGTTAGAAAAGATCATCCATGTTACTTAAAATCTAGAGAGTATCCACTTCAAAGAGGATACTTACTTAAAGCAAATATGGCTTAAACCATAGTAAAGGTAGTATACAGTGGCTTTGAACACACTGCAGAAATGTCGTGAACTGTAGTTTCAGTGAAACCATGGAAGAATGTATTCCCTAAAAGAAGTGATTTTCTGTGGGGTTTTGTTTGGTAGGTTGCTTGGGTTTTTTTATGAAAACTGTTCCTTCCTTGTTCACACAGAGTTAGAGGTGGGGAGAAAAAAATCAAGACTGCCTGCATTGACCTATCATGTCTGCTAAATCCCAGCTCAGTCCCTGAAAAAATCTTGTTTGCTCTTTAGTCTATAATTTCTAGCATTTTGTTTCAGCAGTTCTATATGTTGCAAGCAAAGTCATTTCCACTACATCCCCGGGAGACTATTCCACAGTCTGGCAAACCTCATTCTAGGATCCTGAGATTTTTTAAAAATTGTATTTCAATTGATCTTTTAGAACAGAATGTACAATCTCAACTAAACTGAAAAGAATTACAGAAGTCTCTAAGCAAAAGTCTCCTCAAAAACCAAAGCAAGTCCTTGACTGGAGATGTGTAGTACATACATACTGTATGCAGAGGAGAGACAGGGATGAAAATAATAATAATCCCTTCATAAATATCCTTCATTGAGAGAAAAAAATAGCGTAACAGAGAAATTCAGTGTTATTTCCTTTGATATGCCATTCTTCATTTCCCTGGGTGCAGTATAAGGTATCTGCAGAAACCGTGTGTGCCTCCCACCGGCACAGGAAAGGTATTTGTGGCAAACCCGTACAGCCTCCCATGCTTCGCCGGGAACCGTGAGCTGCAGCCAGCATAGCAAGCTTGCAGTTTGCTCTGACACGAGGAACCGGATCAGCATGGAGTCCATCATACAGAAAAGTTTGTGGTTCATATGTCAAACCCCTTAGAAATGAGTATGATTGATCTGAGATTAACTCCTCTTTATTTTTCCTCTTTGTTCGCTTTCTCCCCAAAGAACGATTCACGTATGAACTGCATAAAGGTGACAAACTAGCGTTTTGGGGTGTATTCGCTGCTGGAGAGGCAAAGGTAAAATGAAGAGCACAGTTAACAGGAAAAAATTTCTTCTGAGATCAGTAACTCTTCTTCTTTAATAGTCTGCCAGCCCAAACGAATATAAAAGCATCAGAAGCGAGGAGCTTTTTCAAGAGATTATAAAATTGTTACTCCACAGAGAAATTACTCAAACAAGTAATTTCAGCAGTCTCTCACAGAAACTATACAGAGTGTCCAAAGCCACAGGGCAAACGCAACCCCCAAATCCCAACAGCTTTGAAAGAAAGCTGTGAAAATGCATGTATCCCAGTGGTGAAAACTCTTTCTGGATGAAAAAAAAACAGATTATTTTAGCAAGGGCGAAACAGAGACAGCAGCTGAGTAATACTGAAAACAAATTTCCATTAATATTTACGGATGATGTATGTTAACTTCTTACACGAATCATGTTTTCTAATTTTGCTGAGGAAACTTAGTAAGGAACTTCACATTTCTGAAGTTTAGTCCTTGCTTAGAATTGCAAGAGGAGGAAAATTGCAATTAAAATAATTATATTCTCAATACCACTTTCTGCTCCAGAGTAAGTATATGAGAAACCTAAAGCCGGTCAGTCTTCCAAACTTCTCTAAGTGCATTGTATAAGAATGCTATAACCCCCCTGATCTTCTGTTTATGCAGTCCTGACTCAGCATCTATATATTCTAAACGTAGAACCAGAAGATTCAGCAAATCAAGCTGGAGATCAGAAATTAGAAGTCCAGGGAAATACAGCAGCTCCCAGCCATGAATTTAAGTTGACTTTTTTTTTTTTAAAACTGAAAGCCTAAAATAGTTTTCATGGTTTTTGGTTTGGCAGGTTTTTTTGGAAGTATTTCTGTTGTGATTACAGTGATGCTCTCTCATTTCAAAGACTGTCTCTGGTTGTCCCTGTTCTACTCTGGCCCTGAGCTGCATCACCTTGCACATTGCCTGTGCTCATGCATTCAGAGCAGGGACAGGCAGAAACGGAGTTGTTTAAAGGCAAGAAGAGAGGGAGAAAGTATAATTAAAGATCTTAAAGGGATCTAGGTGGACTAACCTTAGGCTGGATGCTAGTCATTGTACAAGTTTGGAAAGAAATCAATGTATTACACATTTCTTAATGGAGGAAGCTCTTCTTCACATAATGTTTGATTGCTCTGATGTCTTTGTGGATTGAAGAGGAAAGCTGGGAGGTGACCAGCTGTCAGTGCTGGAGTCTCTGCCACTTATTATCCAACTTCTCTCTCTCTCACAAAGAAAACCAATCAGACCTGAGTGTCACATGCGCTTGTACGTACTCATCTGACTTCCTTGTAACCCCTAGAGAGATGCAGCAGGTGAATCTTTGTGCGCTGCTCTCTAGTCCTTCAGAGATATAGGCAGGAGATACCTGTTCACTAGCAACTAATCCATACTGATCCATAGGCTGCCAAGTTTGTTGAGACTCCCAGTGGACTGGTTAGCAGGGCTCTGAAATGCCTGGAGAGGATGAAGAAGCTAGCTTTCTTCTCAGCTTCTGACACACCCCATGGCAAAGTATAACTTCTTATTATCACATGGGAGAGATGGGAGGCATCTTTACAGCTATGTAATGGAGCATGATGAAGGGATCCTCAGCTCTCTCTGAACAAGCTGGTATCTTTGTGCAGAGCAAAGCAGGCTGGAGATCGCTGGTTGGATGCAGAAGCAGCACAACTGGCTTAGCCCAGCAACGTGCCAAGTGGATTAGCCCAACTCCTCAGCAGAGCTTGCTGCATTTTCCAGTTTCAGGAGTTAATTTGCTTGGTATGAATTCAGGGATAGCTCACCATACCCACTGCACTCATTAGAAACTCTCCTTGATCAATGATCAGAGGATAGTATATTTTTATTTCTTCTAAAATGTGGATGTATTATATATGCACATTCTTAAAGCAAACTAGGAACGTCTACATAGGGAAGGCATGATTACTAGTACTTATTTAAAACAGATTAATAATTTTCCAATATTAACTCCTATGTTTATACTACTTTCATTTTTCAGTGTGTTCATTAAATATTTGTTTTGGTAGAGATGCATTTAGACAAGCATTTTCTTCCCTTGCAGATTATTCCCAGCTCCACCTTCTATTATTGCTAATACAAGTGTTTGTAGGGCTACCCTATAAACTGTGTCATTAAAATGGCCCAGAATTTAAAAAGAAATAAAAGACAAAGGAGGAGGAAACTAGTCCCTCCCCCAAAATATTGTACAAAAAGGGTCATCAAGCCTCTGCTGCAGGTGGATAGGACCTTCCACTAGCAGAAAGGCCGTGGTCCCTTCACCATGGAAGAATGTGTATGTGACAGCTCATCCTAAAGAGCTGTGGATCCTCCAATACAAGTGAGACTTAAACTGGAATATAAGAAGTTGAGGACTGCAACAGTGTACCACAATTTCCCCCGTTACTCATCTCACTCATCCCAGCTAATGAGGAGCAAGTGAGAGCAACTTCATGCTCTTCGGAGTCCTTTACCTTAACCTGATCAGCTTGCCTGCATCAACATGGATCAACCTGATCCTGATCTCCTGGTGAGGGAAAAATTACCATGTAGTTCTTTACATCTATAGTTCCAAAACATTTTTGGCTTTGCACAGCAGGAGAAACTTTGTGATTTACATTATGTCTTAGAAGTCTTCAACTGTAGACTGAAATATGGAAATACGATGATTAACATATAACCATTTCAGGTATCCTCCTTGCTCTTCTTTAACAGTCTGCTAAGGAAACACAGCATACTCTTACATTCAACAACCCGATAACTAGGCCTTTTATACGGTATATATCAATTACTGCAGAGCAGATCCCAGACCATCATGCTCTCAAAATTAACACCAGTTACTCAATATCTTCACAGATGCTTGAGATGAAGGTATAGTTCAAGATGAACATATGCAAAGCATAGAACCCAGTATCCTGCCAGGCATGGGAAATGCCATGTGGAATTTGCTTTGCTCCTGGCATAATGGACATACCTGAAGAAACACGGGACAACAGCTGGTGTGCACCATGAAAGTGCAGCAGTTCTGCCATATGCACTGAGACCAGATATGCCTAACACCTCCCAAGCATTTGTCCTGTAAGAGGAGAACAGTAAATGTAAACAAACCTCATCTGGATTCTGTTCCCTGTTGGCAACTGAACTGACACTGGCAATGCTTTGCACATCAGCAGGATTAACGGGCGCAGTGTCAGTGTCAGATGCAGAAGGCACCATTTCCACGAGGCATATCCACCCAGGCAGCTGAGCGCTGCCCTGTGCAAATAGCTGTCCAAAGAACAAGAAGCGACTTGAACTCACCAAGCTTTAGAAATCCTAAACTCCACTGTGGCTCATGTCATGTGAACTGGCTCCCTGTATAATTGTTCTGCCTGTTGGGCATTAATAATTCTTTTTACAACCTGATCAAAGAAAGCAAATACAAGGATGATCTGTATTAACAGCTATTGGGCTTCATGGTAGTGATGCTGTGGGCAATGTCTAGCTGTCCTGACAGTTCTTTTACGTAGGTCCAGGCCTGTGGAATTTCTCACAGACAGCTGAACTAATGACAAACACTGCGAGTAGTAGGTAGCAGTCCTTCCAATGAAATAAAAAAGCTTTCCATTTATGACTTGTGGTATTCAAATATGATTAATTTATTAAATTATTTTTTAATTGAAGTCTCCCTAGATAGCTATACTGATGTCTTCAAAGCAGGAAGCTGTGTACTGGCTGCACGTCTCATTGGCAAGTAAGATGTGCACATGGCTGTAACAGCTGAAGGAGAAAGATAAGGAATAGGGAACCTCCTGCAGGACTGCATGCATATATGCACATCTGGGTTGGGTGAGGGCAGAGTTTGCCATTTTAGTGATTTGGATTTATGGCGTATGTCTGTGTTAAGGAAATAAGGACTTGTGTATTTTAAACGCTAGTTTGTGTTGCTTTTTCTTCCACAGAATCCACAATTCATTTAATGTTTTTTTCTGAATTTTCCAGGGCCACACATTCTTTAGTTCCTTGCCTTGAGAAATGAAGTGTTTTGAATCTCTTATTCTGATTCATTGTGTCTTACTGAAAAAACTGTTTTGATGGGAAAAAACTGAAGGAAAGCATGAGAAGATAAAAGCCAGAATTACACAGAAAAGCAGTCTTGCTAAAAAATAACATAAGGTGGGTTGGGAAATGTGTAATAGCTTCATGGATTGTTGCTCTTACCACAGAACGACTTTTTCTATACCACAGCTTAAAAAGGCATCTGCCTTACCAGGGTCTCATCAAGGATTAATTGTTAAATTATGAAGAAAATCTTCTTTAAACCAAACTGTTGACACATGTGGCACAGGGTTAAAGGGCTCCAGAGCTTCACCTCTCAAATTCCATCACACATTCAGTTCCCTTTCTGATTGCCTTCTCAGTGCTTGCATTTTATGTCTGTCTATCTCTCTTTTTGTCTTCTCCCTGACTGCTTTGAAAAAATACAAGACCTTTGAAATGAGGTTGTTCGTTTTATTCCGACATAGTATCCTTCTTAACCTCCTGTCCTTACCTACTGATTAGTGCTACTGGGAACTATTAAACACTTGCAGCAGTCTGCCTCGGAGCTGGCTGCATTTCAGGGTTGAAAGAAGTTGCACTTTAATACCTCTCTGGAAGTGAGGGTCTGTGGGTGAAGAGAAAAAAAGATTCGATGGGAAGCTCTCCTGGTTTAGTGTCTCTTAATTCCTTTGTCATGTGAGAGAGCGCATTTTTGAATGATAGGATGCACACTGAGGAGAATGGAGACAAAGAAGAAAAGGTGGATCTGAGAGGTATTCACAACTCCAAAGAGTATTATTTGGTAATCATAACAAGGAGTCAGTGTTAGCACCTATAACTAGAATGAGTCTTTAATACAACAACTTAACAAACATCAGAGGAAAGAATAAGAGATGGAGAGAAGAGAAAAAGAGCTAGAAGCATAAAGGTGTTATTGGTTGTTTTCCGAATTGCATTTATCTATTATTAGAAGAACCAGTTCTACTAGAACACGCCAGGACTGTCACATTTAACACCATAGGAGATGCCCCACTCAGCCAGACCCATGGTCCATCCTGCCCAGGGATCCTTCCTCTGACAGTGGCAATAGAGTGGTTTATTGGGGAAGGTCAAGAGACTGGTCACTCTCCACAGTCAGTCCCTTGCCTTCGTATTGCCCCAACCTCCAGGACTCTTCTGTGTGTTAGAGGGTACATCCCTGCCTAAGCCTTTTTTGATCTGTTTATGGACCTCTGGACTATGGTTTGTCGAAGCCCTCTCTGAACCTGCTTCCGCAACCTGCTTTGGCAGCAAGCACTAGGAGTTCACTCCCTGCCATGTAAGGAAGTACTTTTTTATCTGTTTTAATCCAATCTCTAGGTCTTGCCTGAATGCTCCCTACTCAGTATTGCAGGATCTCACGAACAGCAGTTCCGCATTCAGCTTATCCACTGCCTGCATGATTTAATCAACCTTAATCTTATTCCCTCCCGTCTTTTTCTTTTTTATTCAGACTGAAGAGTTTCCACCTTTTTAGTTTTCTCTCATAAAGCAGCTTCTCAATCCCCTTGATTGTTTTAGTTTTTAGTTGCCCTTCTTTGTACCTGGAAGAACATCCTATCATCCAGGATCCAAAACATTTTGTGGTTTGTTTGGGTTTTTTGAATAAGCAAACTTTGGATGTCTCTTCAGATATTTGCTGGCACAGTATCAGACTGTTGTTTTTGTTGAACTTTGGCTCTATTGAAAGCTCTAGACAAAGTATTTGGTATCATCACATGTTTTCCAACTGTGTTTTCTAGTACTAAACCATTGAGCAGCACCTGAAAAAATAATTCAGGTAAATTAGAAAGGTGTGTATATTATTCCTTTTTGCAAATGTCACTAAAACTCTGTGATCTGTGTTTTCTACCCCTCATATATCAAGGCATTTAATAATTTTCCTGCCTCAAGATGCAGGTGACAACCCTTTTTCTACCCATGCTTATCAGTTCTAGATAAGGTTCTGGGTACATTTGACTTGTCTGCCATAAGCAATATACCTTTAAAGTAAAAGTAGGACCTGGTAGCTCACTTAACGGCATTTCTTGAAAGTTCTGCTTGGCACTTTTGATTTTCCCATTGTCCACTGTCTGATAGCTTCCTACTCCTTCACATTACGATTCATTTTTTCTGCATTAGCAGTTTCAGCAGCCAATATAGATATAGACTCTTCCACCCGCCCAATTTACAATTCCCATAAATCTTTGTATACTTCCTTCCTCTGCAGATGGAGATATACTGACCTGTAAGTCATGGGGATCTATCTGCATTCTTTCTTCAGTCACTTCTCCTCAGAGTGGGTTATTTCTTTAAATTTATGTTTCTATCCAGGGAGCTTTAAACTGCACTGTCTCTGTGTTCTTCTATGGTTTGTTCCAATCTTAGAATATAATCTTTATGAACTCTAATGTCTTTGCTATCATCAAAATTTTATTCTCTCTTGTTTTGAAATACTTCAGGCACAAGGTGTGAGCCAAAATATATTTTGGGTAAACAGAGTCTTAGTAATGGCTGTTAAAAGTCCACAGACATCAATTATTATGTGTAGAAAAATCCCTCCCATTTCCCCTTTCCCCAGTGTCATGTGTCCAGAAAGTGTTCCCTTTCAACAATTTGGTTTCACTCCTTGGGGCCGTAGCAGCCCCTACCCAGGGTATCTGCAGTACTTGTGTGAGTGTTGGTGTGCAGGGCGCATCAGGTCATGGTCTTGGCTTGTCTAAACTCTTTACTTTCAGGGTTTCCTTGGAATAGACGGTCTGAACTGCTGTAACAGCAAAGCACACAGAAAAACCAGATCTTTCATTTAAAGTACCAAGTGCAACTCTCAGTGTATTTTAGAAACCGCAAAGGTACTTAAAAAGAATAAATGACATATCATTTATGTGTCATATAGGGTAGCTCTTCTACTTCCTCTTACAGCCTGTTAAGAGGAAAAAGGGACACCAAGGATAAACTTGCTTGAAGTGGAGAGGAGGCAGGCTGGAGGTGCCCAATAGCCATTTCTCATACTCCACCGTCAGACAGTGGTGCTGTACTGGTTGATGCCAGGAAGGTGCAGTTGCTCTGTCTGGCAGACACAGGCTGTCTGCTGTCCTGGTACCAGCACCCACCATAGGGTCTCTCCTCACCAGATCAGGGAGAAGCGAGGCTACAAACACCTTGGTAATAAGGGAGGTGTTGCCAATGGCGTGTGCACACCAGTATGCACACACAGCCCCTTGCAGACATACACACATACACTTTGACCCCTGCTCGTGGCTGAAAATGAAGGACCTGCTGATGCCACACCAGTTTACACCAGTGCATAGTTTGAGCCAGTTTGTCTGAATTCCCAGCCCTAGTCTGAAAAAAAAACCCCAAACCCTTTCTGTTTCTTGTGAGGGTAGTGTTGATTGTTTGGGGTTTTTTTTCAGATTCTCCACTAGCCTTCATAGCTCAGTGAAGGCTTTGGAAAGACAATGTTTTTAAGGTTTTTTTCAGGAAAGCTCTTTCCCCCCTACCCCCACTTTCTTGCAGGCAGAGACCATCTGCAACATGGTGTAAGGAAAAGAGAACAAAATACACAGGCTCGTTAAAACACCTTGTGGATAATCTAGTCTGGCTGACGCAGCGCGGCACGCTGACCTGCATAACAGCAGAGAACCCACCTCCTCCCTGAAGTGGCACATCCCTACAAGTATATGGACATAGAGAAAGGTATGTAGCAGGGCTGAGGTTAAAATAAAAAAGAAAAAAAAAAAGAAGTCCTGCATAAAATGAAGAAAGCTTCCATTTCTTTCCATTCCCCTACCATTTTGTAGGCAGAATTAATACTTTGGTTTTTCTGTTGGTAATTCTCTACCTGGCTCTTCTGTATCTCATGAAACTGGTCCCTGGCTGCTTTTATAAAGGCATTCAGAAAAATGTTGCCATTCTTGGTGCTGTAGATAGCTGTTGAGCATTTGCTCCTTTGCAGAGATAGAGTTACCAGCAGAGGTAGTATTCTCAGGTGTTCTTCCAGCTTTTGGAAAGTAGTTGTTGCTGTAAACTGTAGGCAATTTCTCCTCTAATGCCGTAGGCATGTGCTTCTCCTTTTGTAGCTGTTTACCAATTCTCTAACAGATTAATAGAACAGTTCACTCAGTGACAATCTGAAACTTTAAAACACCCTCAAATGCCTCATTACAGACCAAATAAAATAGTTTGTTTTCTGTGAATTATTAGTCCTTCTCATATCTTCCTTGCCCCATTGCTTTCAAAATGCTAAAAAGTGCATTTATTTGCTTGTGCCAGCCTGTTTATAGCTACTGTATCCCTTTGGTGGAAGCTTACTGTATCTTCCTCATTTGCAGTAATCTGTGAATTTCCATGATCTATAATCATAATAATAAGTCAGTCGAGGCATGTTTTTCAGAAAACTAATTTCAGTTTCTAGAGCTGGGCTGTCATCTCCACTTCCGTCACGTTATGTAAGGCGAAGCAAAATGAATCATGATGCTGGACAGAGAAGTGTTTGAAAGAGCAGGGCTAAAGGGAGAAGAATCGTTCGCAGCACATTTCTGAAGAACAGAGCTAGTCAGCTGTACTGCACTTTCAGTCTTTATAATGGTTTATGTGCTTTTTATTAAACGGTTGAAGCATTGTTATTATCAGGCCTTTTCAGGTCTTCTAGGTTGCCATAAAGCAGCTTTAGGAGCAGCATAGCTCACTTGAGCGAACTCCCATGCATGACACCCAGCTACAAGATGTACACTGCAGTGCCTCCCTAACAGCCAAAGAAATGGGGGACAGGAGAAGGTGAGGTGGGAGTGGATCACAACAGAGGCGTAGCCAGGAGTTCACACTCCTTCAGCTCCTTGCCTTTGTCAGAGGACTGACATAGGAATACCACCTGTAAAAAAACACGGAGAGGGATTTGCCTTTTTTTTTTCCCCTCACATACAGGGTCTGGGGAAAAAGTCAAAAGGCTTTCCACTGTAGGGAAGAATGCTCTTGCTAGCTGAAACCCAACAGAGGGAAAGTGTAGGGTGGGAAGGACATGCAATAACAACCATGCTTAGTTTTGGCCGGGGCACCAGTATTAAATTGTTTGCACTTAA
Organism: Egretta garzetta; assembly: GCF_000687185.1. Lineage (NCBI taxonomy): Eukaryota > Metazoa > Chordata > Aves > Pelecaniformes > Ardeidae > Egretta > Egretta garzetta. Next base: position 2,176,444 of record NW_009260192.1, read on the forward strand.
AGAAGTTATGAGGAGCTTCCTGGTGATAAGACAGACATGCAACATTTTTGCTGCCCCCTTCTCCAGTATCAAGAACTGGCCTCTTGCACTGCGTGGCTTGTTGCTGAAGAAAAAGCAGAAATGCTGCATCTAACCCTGAGGCAGTTTCCCAGCAGTTTTCAGTTCAAGTATTGATCGATTCTAGTGCCATAACTGAGCATACCCTTAGGTAGCATGGACATAATTTTTTTTAGCCATTACTGAAAGGAGTAGGAAAAGAATAGATGAAATCAGCCAAATTTTTACTGATCCTGTGAATAATCCCTATTTAAGTACAACAGAATATTGTAGACAAGTAGTGGCTATGCACAGATACAAAAACATCACAAATTTAAAAGATTACTTCTGCAATATATAATTTATATGAACAAGTGTGACACACAAACTTAGAATTATGGAAAATTTTGGACTGCTAAGGACCTCTGGATGTCATTTAGTCCAGCCCCTGACTCAAACTGGGTCCAGCTAGAACAGAACCTTGGTTCTGCACCTTGACCAACTGAGTTTTGGGCACCTTCAAATTGGAGAGTCTCCAACTTCTCTGGGTACCTGCCCCAGTGTTTGACCTCCCTTATGGTGAAAAATTAGAATTTCACATCTCCCAACATGTGTTCTTTCCACTCTATACCTCCAATAAAAGTCTGGCTCTATCTCCTGTACGCTCTCCTCTTAAGGAGATATTTGAAGACAGAAAACTTGAAGACAGGTAGCAAAAAACACCTGGAAAGAGGCGATAGTGATCCTAGAAATCACACAGAGTAAAGTTTTCAACCTGGGCTAGCTGCATTTTCAGAGTTACTGAGTGTTGGCTGACAGACAGATTTTGGAAAGATTTGGAAATAAGATGACATTTCATGTGAAGGATCTTGATTTGCAGATGTGCTAGGGAACTATAAATCAATGTTTTGTGTCCATTCTCCATTTCTTTTAACTCAAAACGGATTTTGGAAGATGAACTCTAGGTCTCCAAGTTGTGATTTTTTGATATCATCTCTAAATGAAGGATAGACTGTCTGAACTCAACGAGCACTGGGTGGTGTGGGATTTTGCAGAAATGTGCAAAAGAAGAAAAGACAACCAAAACATTGGATATCAAGTAAAACAGCCCACCTGTGTGCTTAGAGACCCAGTATCTCAGGGAAACTTCCAGCTTGATTAGACCAGGAGGAGGCAGAGGTGGACCTTTACATGTTACTGGACAGTCACTTTCATTCAGCTTTCATGTTAAAGGAAATCAAATATTCCAGCAGGGATTTACAAAAGATTCCTGAAGCTGGTTTTCTGCCCTGCACCTCTTCTACCTGTACACCTCATCTCTAAAAAATGAGGTTAGGAATTGCTAGCACTGGACTCTCAGCAGCAGGAACAGGGACTGTTCTGGGGCTGTGTGTTCTCTACAAGGTAGAAGCAAAACAAAGCACCCTATGGATGGGTTGATGAGTGTCGTGCAGAGGTGAACCCAGTGCTCAGATTGCCATTGCTAAGGTTTCACAGGCTGAAACCAGTACCACTGTGCAAGGGCTTTGACTGGAAAGAGGAAGTTTTAGCACTTTTATAATGAAAAAGTCTCAATTACCTTATGTTCTTTAGATTAAGTAAACCCTTTTCCACCTCTGAATTACCCTATTTTGTTGGGGTTTTCTTCCTAGAACTCAGAGCAAGAAATTAATCTAAAACCAGGGTGGTTGAGCAGTGACCTTCATTACAGAGCTTGCTAACTTGGTGATAGTTCCTGTTCCTTGTTGGCGCTTTGATTTTCTTGGTCACACCCAGATGATTTCTGTTGTACAGTTTTTAAGCTGTGCCTCAATTTGCTTTAATGCATGAGCTCCAAGGAAAGCCATTTCCTGTTCCTTTTATTGCTACTTTGTTCTGATTTGTTTTCTTGAATTTGTGAGCAAGTAAACATACTGACAAGCAACCTTTCGGGAGTTTCTAAAGTCAGTTTAGAGGAGGATAATTTGTGATGCTGCTAACCTCTATGTAGTGTTAACACTTTCAAATATGTCTAATTACACTTTAAGATAAGGATATTAATGCCATCAGTCAGCACTGATAGCTCACTATCACAGAATCCATCCCTTTGGCAACTCTTACATGTAATAGAACCGCATAATTAATGGTTATAAAGACACCATTATGTGCAACATAGTATTTCTATCATTTGGCTTGTAATCATTAAATACCATGAAAGCGAGGTTAACAAGCTAAAGACCCAGTCAGACAGTGCTGAAAGAGAAAGGGAGGGTCAGTCAGTCCTCCTTCAGCCCCCAGTAATACGGCAAAAGGTATTTTTTTTAATCCTTGGCTCATAAACGACCGAGAGAAATACTTGTTTTCCACCGCATTCTTGCTTGCTGAAAGTCGAAAGGTATCAGTGGATGCCTTTTCAGAAATAGAAAGGCAGATGAAAATGTATGTGAATACCACCAGTGCCACCTAGTGAAGAGGTGTAATGTTTCCACATAAACTCTGCTGCCTTTCAGGCACACAACCTGACCTCATTTTTCCACCCCAAATGGAGCAGGGTAGTGTTGCTCCTGTATCGTCCTGTTGGCTGAAGTCTTAAGAAATGAAGGTAATGGCTCCTGAAAATCTGTAAGGCATTTTATTACACGTTTCTGTGCTTATTTTGCCAGCAGGTTAGCAGGTTGGTGAATGTTTAAGCATCTGTCTGTGCTTTCATGGAGACATTTAGGGTTGGGACTAACAGTGATTGTGTATGTGAATGGCATCCGAGCAAGACCAAGAAAGTGACTGCATGAACAGCTAGGTTGTAGCAGGAACACTGACTGCATATAAAATGGTAACTAAAACCCTTTCCTCTTTACTCTGTTTTATATGCCCTCACCCTAATTTGTTGGTTTTTTCCTACTACAGCCTTGCACATGTTGTCTGAATAAATTTGACTCTCTTACACTGACTTTGCAGCCTTGAGCTTGGTCCTTTCCTTTTATTAGAGAAAATAAACAAACAGAATATTTATTGTTGAGTTTAGAGAGAAGGTCTTGTGTGCATAGTAAATCAGAAAGAGCAGAAGTATTCACTTGTTGAGAGCTTCACATATGGACTAATGTCAAGGAATAACAGTCCCTGCTTATAAGAATAGTTTAAATTCAGTCAAATACATGAGCACTGGGTTTATAAGCTGTGAAGATGTTGCTTCACTTTAGTGTCTTCTCTGTAGAGACCTGTTTCTTTTGCACTGCTGTGTTCTGGCTTTAGTTACTGCCGGGATCTGGGTACGGCAGGGAGGGAAGAATGGGGCCACTTCATTCCTAACTTCTCCCCACATGGCTGCCAGACGGTGTGTGAAGGTTTGTCTTTCAAGCCCAGCCATTCCCCCTGCCTGTGCTGAAGAGTAGTGCGGCAAAGAGAGTGGCCAAGTTTGGGACTAAGGAAGCTTCATGTCCACATCGGCTGCCCTGTGTAATTTATCTTCCCATGGTGGTACATTTACACTGCAAACAGTGTGTGCATGCTACTGAATGCAAGGAGGAATTATTATTAGTACCCTCAGACCAAATGGGCAACTGCATTACCCTGCAGTGAAGCAGGGCTTGGTATCCTGGATGCAAGGCTGTCCTAGTGAGGCTCTGTGGCTTTGGGAATTTGCACTAGCATTTCTGAGCAGCACCACACTTTTATCTTGTAGACATGCCAATGCATCTGATGCTAATGCTGTTACATCTAATAAGATTCTTCAGAAAAGTATAGTGAGCTGTCTTTAAAAAAGAAAGATATCTGGTCATTGCAGCACAAGGCTCAATGCAGGCTAATTTACCTGCTGCTCAGCACTTACCTGGAATTTAAGCGAGGCATGTTCAGAATTCAGCTGTGCTTGATTTAGCACAGAGATTTTTAACTCTATGTTCAAGCTGAGAGTTCCTACATCACCATATTGCTGCCTTTTACTTCTTCTGTTTATGGGTCTTCAAGTAAAGATCTGGAAATATCAGGTTCAAGCTGATATCTTGGACTAGATGATCTTTAAGGGTCCCTTCCAACCCAAACCATTCTATGATTCTTAGTCCAGTGATACAGATTCTTAGCTGAGGTGTAAACGATTTGACCATTAATCCATTCAGTCTCAGTTTTGTGCACCTTGGAAGTCCCAATCCGCAAAAAGGATCCCACCTACCTTGGAAATCTCTGAGATGGAGAAAAGCCTCATCTGGAGATCTTCCTTCATCATTTTCAGGTTCTGAACTAGAACTCAAACAGCCCATGCTTAGCTATGTTGCAGCTTCAGTATCTTGGCAGTTTTGTATCTGTCAACTTGGAGAAACTCAGGTCCCTTATAAAGTATCACAGATCTTAGCGCAGTAGCTGGAGGGAAGTTTTGAGACTGTCATTTAACTTGAAGCTCTAGTTGCCAGAGGTGAGTTTTGAGACTGACTGTGGCATCTAAATTGAAGCTCTAGAGCTTCAAAAACTACCTGCCTGAAGAGCTAGGTAGTTTCTGAAGTACCTTTGAACGTACAACTTTTAGCCATCTGTGCCTCAGATGCTATTTCCTGGGAGTGTTGTGAGGATAAATGTTAGGTATCAGTGCTCAGATCCTACAGTGAAGAAGGCTACATCTTTATCTACCTTAACGTACTCATTTTATCAGAGCTTTGATAAGTCCCTTGTAGCCAAGAACAACACTGTGTAGTGTGGGCAGGTCAATCAAGCTCCTGGGGTTTGCAGAGTGAGCACATAAGAGCCTTTTTATTACACACATGTCTGAGCACCACTGAATGCAGGGGATGAGTTGCTGCACTATCCATCACTTTCCTGATTGTCCTGCCCAAGGGCAGCCTGTTTCTGTTTGAAAGGAAAGGTCCTTACCTTGGATCTCCACCGGTGCCTATGTAGAGCTAAGAGTTTGTGGGAATTGTTTACTAAACTATATTCAACCCCCTAGGGAGATTCTCAGGTGGTTTCTTGGGCAGCCACACTTTCTGCATCCAAATTGCTGTTTATTTCTCGAGTGTTCTACACATGGTGACATCTCTATATGATGTTGCTGATTGACAGCATATACCATACAACTCTTCCTATCAGCTCCTGCATGGTCCCATAACTGTCATCTCAACCCATTTCCCAATACTACCACCTGTTGAGTATGAAGCTCCTTACAGCTCTTTTGCTTTGACTTTACCTAGTTCACATACCACTAGCCTTCCTCTTAAGCCGTGTGTCTCTGTGATCGTTAATACCAGGTGTGCGCATGAATGGATTGCTCAGCAGTACAACTTTTGATCCAGATCCAGTGTTGAATTTCTGTCACATTTCTGTCAAATTAGTGGGAGCTTATGCGGGCTTTAAGCTTTATGCCAGTTTTATGCTGGCTGTGGAAGGACAGTCGATGCCTAATCTGAATAAAGTTAAGTAGGTGAGGACAGCAGGTGATACTTGATCTTTCATGGAGCTTGTTGGTGCAAAATTAACCCATCAGAGTGATTTCTTAAAGAAATGTGAATAGGCAGAGTTATTTCTTTCCAGATCAGAGTTATAGCCTAACAGTGTTTCTGATGTGGTACAGGATGCTATAAAGCTGCATATAATGCCTGATTAAGTTACGGCCCTATATGAGCATAATACCTTTCAGAAAGAGCCTGGTTTCCATTGGCATCTTAGAAATTCCATAGTGAAATCGGGTGCTTTCCAAGTGTTTAAAAAAAAATACTGAAGTTTACTGATCGATAAATCAGTACTCTATTCTCCTCTCAGGAGTGGATAGTGATTATTGCTCTCCCTGATGCAAAGTTTTGATGATGTATCTTCTGCTTCATTCATTTGAGGGGTTTTAACTTTCTACTGCTTCATATTTAGAATGAACCAAATTATACTTTGAAGCAGAAGACAAAAGTCAGATTTTATTGTTCTATTAAATCAATATTTTTAAAGAATGCTAGAATAATTTTTTTTTATGGCACTATTAGTCGTGCATGGCATTGCCATTTTTAGTTGAAGCTGTAATTTATATGATAATAACAACAACAATGGAAAACACCCTTTGGCAAGATGAAATACAAATGATAATACATCCTCCCATCACGCTTTGGGACTTCTATCAAGAGTTGGAAACACAGAGGTCTGTGAAAGGTGCTGAGGACCAGCATCTTGAAATGGACCCAGTTTCAATCTGAGGAAAGGATGACCAGAATCAATTTTTCGTGGCTAGATTAAGAAAGTTTCTAGGCAGAAAACTATGTCTATGGGTGGGTGCTAGTGAAAAGAAACACACTATATTTCTGACAAAGCACCTCCTGAGACTTGTTGAAGGTAGCAAAGTCTTTTCCTCAAGAGCATCTAAATTTCTTTGCTTTGCTTGTGCTCACCTGGACAATCCCCTGGCTCAGAGCAGATATTATTGCTTTTCCAAAACCAGACCTGAATATCGTGGTCCCAGTCCTCCTCCCATTCTGCACAAAATTCTGATTTACCCACACCTAAGCTAAAAAGGGCAAAAGCAACGCTAAGGCTGTAATCCTGACCTTCTGAAAGTGAAAATTCCCAAACTGTTGCTCAAGGCCTACATCATTAGAGTACTTCTTAAACTTGTTTTTTCAAAGAAAGAAGCCTAACTTCAGACTTATCTTTTAAGGAAACTCTGGTAAAGACTCTTTTCTCACATGAATCTAGAATCACAGATATGTGAAATAATATTCTCCATACCTTTGCAGACAGACAGGATCCTGGTATGCTATGACCTTTTCTCAAGAGATGTTTGTCTCATTGGTTGCTCAGAAGCATTCAGTAAAGGCTGTTTTGCGCCCTCTTTGGGGAGCTGGTTCCTGCCTGTCACTCACCTTTCCAGTGTTCACCTTGTATCTCATTTAGCTCTTTCTTTGTTGGAAGCTAAACCACATTGTTCCCATCTTTTAATGTAGTCAGCCATTTATGCACTGAAATACACAGCAGCATCACAAGTGGCTTTCTGTGATTTATATACCTTGAATGTGTCGATGTGACATGTATAATTTGATTGATTGATTTTTTGCAACAGCATCACATATTTACTTTGTGGTTCATAAAATTCAAGATCCTTTTTAGCAGCCTAATCAGTTATTCCCTGCTTTTATTCAAGCATTTGGTTTTTCTTTCCTAAGAGCATCCTAAGATGCTCTCTTCTTGTCTCTACGATGTTTGTCTTGCTGATTTCAGGCATATATATGAAGATCACTTTGCATTCCAGTTCTGTCATCCCTCTAGTGTGGTGCCTTCCACAAATCCTATTCTTTGAGCTGGAATAAGAATAATCATAGGACCAGATTTAGGATATTATTTGCAAGAATCACGCCAGAAAGGTCACCCCTAGCCTGCCCCCACTTTTACAATTAAGTTCAGAGAACATTTATTCTGAGGTTTTTTCTCAGTATTGCCCATTCACACTAGGACCATGTTTGTCTGGATTGTTCATAGTAATGGCATAGGTGACAGTGTCAGAAATCCCACTGACATCAAGATTCACATATCACATTTTTTTCCTAATCTGTTTGGCCAGATGTTCTGGTAAAGTAAAATAAAATAAAATAAAAACCAGGAAAAATAAGGGATTCACATGACTTGCTTTTGACCACTCCATTGGAATGTCTCTCAGCCCTTAACAAAATTTAATTTTCGAAATAAGTGTTTAGCCATTTGTTTCAGAATTCTTTAAAAAAAAAAAAAGGCATTCTGACTATTCTGTAGTTCTCTGCGTCTCTTTTACCTTTCTTTCCCCCACACTTTTTTTCTTTATAAAGTAGGCACTTTTCCTCCTTTAGGACCTCTCCACCTTTCATCACTTTTTGGCACTAATTGCTTTAAGACTGTTCTTTAAATATTGGTGGATTTATCAAACACCACTCATGCAAGTAGATCTAATTCATCTAAATGTTCTTCACCTTTTGCCTGAAGATGGAACAAAAGGCAATATCAGACCAGCCTTCTTCACAGCAGCTGGTGATTGCTCTCCTCTCCTGTCAGGCATGGGTTTGTGTTCTCCTTTGCCTCCCTGTGCTTCTCATCTATTTTGCTTATTTAATTCTGTCTTTTGCTAGCTTTGTCTTGTGCAGTACTCTTTTTTATTATTATTTTATTGTATATTTTCATGCTTGGGCTATTCCTTTATAGTCATCTGCAGCTATGTGCCTTGTTTCCACTTCTTTTTTTGCAGTGCCTTTCTGATATTCAGATTGGCAATGAGCTTCTCATACAGTTGTAATATTCTCTTGCAGTGCTTCTTATCTTTCATCGGCATTGGGACACTTTGTCATTGTGTCTTTAATAAAGTCTTTCTCAGTAGCGCCAATTCTCAAACAGTACACCTTTATCCCTTAGATATATTCCTAACAAAATCTTCCTACACAGTTTTTGAGTTTATTTTTGTTGAAGTCCATTGATCCTTACTTTTCTGCTTTCATACGATCCTTTTCTTAGCAAGTCATCTTTTGTGATATTTTACAAATGATGTTCAGACTTTCCAGCCAGTTATCCCTCAGATTGAATGAGGGAGAAAAAAAATCCTTTATCTTAGTAGTTAGTTTCCACAAAATGTGTTGTTTCTATCTTAGCTTTTAGCTTGAGTGCATCCCAAATGCCATCTTGGCCTTACGATTAAACTAATTTGGCATAAGCGCTCTTTTGGGGAATTGTATGTATGTTTAATCTTGCAACAGAGAAATAGGTTCAGAAAAGCCTCTACCCACTTAGCGTATGGCTGCGCTACCAGGGTTGCTGCTCCTCTTCTGTGTGAAGCACTGCGAGGCACTCTGATGTTAGGCAATTTGGGAACTAGGGCCTCATAAAATGCAGAAGCTGTTTGACAAACTACAGCTGAGTTTTGCAGAGGTGGGTGGCACTAAATGCTCTTTTGGTTGGCAGGAAAAATTTGATTAATCAGAAATATATGTATGCATATTTAAACATGCATCCCAACAAAGTTATGGATTGTCCTTGTCCTACAATACCAAACTTGAAAATACCATGTGGTTTACTTCCGGTTTCCTGTTCTTACCAATTCTGTGCTTTGTGTGTTTTAATCCATTCCCAAGTACAGCTGCATTCATTCTCTGCTTCCAGCTAAGAATCTGTAATAGGCTGCTGCTGGGAAATCCCACTTTTCTTTTCCTTTTTCAGAACTTTAGCATATCAGTCCTACAAACTGCCCTGTCATGTTCCTGTAGTGCTGGCAGTTTCATCCATGCTTTAAGATTTCAAATTCTTCCTGTTTTATTAACCACATTCCTAACACCTGGGAATGGATGGCTCAACAGGCTGCCCTATTGCTCATCCCAGTTTGCCTTGTCCTGTCAGCATTAGCTACCTACTTGCAAGGATGATGGTTTTCTCTTTTATGTCAAATCTTCCCACCACTCCTCTTTTGCAGCATGCTGTTCCATGTTTGGTAAGGCCAGTGCTCAATACTGCCTAAATGTCCTTGTATCCTACATCCTCAGGATCCATGCTTTGGAAATCCACTCTGCACTCAATGTTGTGCACCAATATGCAGTAACAGAATCAGATTAAAGCAGCCCTGCAAATCTGGCAGAGAAACAGGCTATCCCAAGCACCATCTATGCTTGTTTGCCATTTATACTGATAATTAAAAACTGATGATAGCTGCATGTCTGCCAAGAAACGAACTCCCTTTGTTGAATGGGTGAGAAGAATTTTGCAAGGGAAGATTAAAGCATGCTCCCTTCTCTGCCGGGGTCCAAGTGTCAACCTTTTGTTTGTGAACTGAGAAATTAATTTCTCCACAATGGAATCAGACTTTAAATTAGTGAAAGATTGTGTTGTCACTTCACTTTCAGTGGCTCCACTGGCAGAACTCTGTCCCTGATTAGCTAGACAACAATTACCCTGCATCATTCCATCATTCCTCCCCAATTACATTTTTCATTCTCACAGAGCATCCTATTATCCCTATTTTGAAAACTTGGATGATTTACATCTGTCATCAGAGAGAACTGGAGTCTTCATCTCCAGACAGGCCTTGAGTGCCCTCATGTGATGCCCCTGGGTTGAAAGGATGCTATGCATGGCTTCAGGTACTGTGGTTTTCTGGGCCATGGGCATCTCTTCACTTGAAACTTGGCTGAGACCACTGAGTTCATGTCAAAGTGAACCACCTCAGTTTTGCCTGCTCTTCACTTGCACACTATTTCAGTCAGCTTTGGAGACCAGAGATCATCTGAGCTGTCAACTGTATAGCACCTAAAGCTGCAAAAGTAGTACAATAAAATGCCCACTATATGCATCCATAGTTATCTTTATTCTGTTTGTTGGTACTCTGTTGCTGCTCTAGCACTACCAGGACTTGGCAGAATCTTCTGAAAGAACTTCTGATTATCTTGTACCCTTTGGAACTAGTGGATTCAGAATAAGTAATGAATTTAAACAAGTACTATCCTAATTTCTCCCTATCCATTTGGAATTGCCAGCAACCTGTATTTATCCTGAAACTGCCTGCGTAACATATTTTTTGGTTTTGGTTTTCTTTTTGTTGTTGCCATGGCCCTGCTGCCTACATAGGTTGCTCCTCTCTGACCTTTTCTCCTCACCACACCTCTCCCCATCTGATCAGAGCTAAACAAATGCAGTGGTGGCTGCAGAACGGGGAGAAGGAAGTGTAGACAGTTTCTATCCTTCTTCCCCTTTTTAAGGCTGCTTCCCTGTTGTATGACCTCCATGGATCTTCCCTCCCTAGCAAGAAACACAGCACCATGGAAACTAGCAAGCTTGCTCAGATGCAGCATCTTGAGCTCATGGGAAGAGTGGTCCACCTCCAGTGCCAGACAGCATACGAACTCGGCATGGATAGAAGAGAGTTTTGTGTGAGTAACAAATGACCTATGAGCCTATTCAGAAGAACCTCTGGGAGCAAAGAACAAACTCACAGGGACATCTCTGTGTCATGGCATTTCTTGAAGCATCAGTACTACAACACAGTGCATTGGCTGTCTCTCCTTAATCTCCTTTATAGCCTGGAAGATCTAGCTGCAACCTGTTAAACAATTATCAGAGAGCAAACACCCTTTTATGTATATAACAATCTAGAAGCCAAAGGAACCTTCAATGATTTGCTTTCGTTGTAAAAGATTTAAACTAGGCCCCTGTTCCTCAGGTGGGTCCTTAGCCGGTCACAAGTTTCAGGAGTTCAGAAGCACAAATCCTGAAGGTGCTAGATAACAAACTCCTATAAGCAGGTGTATATCTTTGAAAGGGTAAAAATCACTACACTGGTCTTAAAGGAAAAAAGGAGAATCTTGCCAATCTGTCTAATGCTTTTAACCTTTATCAGATAACTTTTGTGGTTTATGGTACAATTACAGGAAACTATTAATATTTATATAATTAAAGAAGATTTATGATGTTCCTTTTGTACAAAATCAGCATATCAACCTGTTCCTTTTTTCAGACACTGGATATATTAAAACTGCTAAGTAAAACCAGGCTTACCACTCCATTTTCCTAGAGATCATGTCTCCCCATTAAAAATTAGACTTTCCCCATTAAAAATTAGATTTACCACTATTTACAAATGCATCTCTGTTCTCAGTTCAGCAGTCAGTTTTATATGCAGGTTATTGCTCTGACTTTTAGTCCAGAAACTAAGCCTGTTCTGCTTAACTTCCCATAAAAAATGCTGTCAAAAGACTCTCTGGATTCTAGGTTATATTACATCAGACTGGCTCGTGTCCTGATGGCCTCATCAATGCATCTGTCATATTCTTCTGACAGTACTCCTTTTTAGTGAACCCATGCTGATAATTTCCCTTTTTAATGAGCCAATTTCTCCATCTCTTATAAGAAGATTCCCAAATCTCTCTTTGGGAGAAGAAATGGGGTAACAAATCTCTCAAATGAGATACTTACCTTACCATTAAAATGTTTCTAAGTCATCCCATCACCTCTGTTTGCGTGCTAGACCACGGAGAGAGAGAGAGAGTGAAGTATGCGATGTAGTTGGTTGAATATTTAGGGAGAGGGGATTACTTCCTTCTGTCACACTGTAGCCCTCATGTCTATGGGTGACTTTTATGGGGACACCTTCAGCAAGGCTTGGAGATTTGAAAGCAGGATGATACACTTATGAGTACACAGTGATAACAATTACCTAGTAATTACCTAACTTCTGCTAATACTCCCAGTAATGAGCTAAGATGAACATGCTGTTAGACTGAGCATTAATATGTTTACCACTCCTAGGGCAGTCACGCGCAGAGTCTCGGCTGGTCAGGCACTTGTCACATGGGGAAATGTCAGTCTCTGGAGCTCCTTGCAGTGGGCTGATCCTTGATCTTGCGGAGCTGCCATTTCCTCCTCTGCTTCTTCCATTAGCTTTTTTTTCTTGCCATGTCACTAGGATTTTTTTTTCTAAGTCTCTAATGCTTTGACTTCTTTGCTTTAAACTTACGAGTATTGACTTTGTCTCATCTCTTCATCTTTTATTTGTTTCTGCTTTCTCCCCTTGCATGACTTACGGCCTATGAGCTGTCTCTCTTAAGAACTTAAGTGGTAGGATAGCTTTGGCTCATTGTTAAAATTCTGTTGGTAGAAATAGGCCCTAGATCACAACATCCCCAGAATATGTCTATGTATTGGCTCATATGGAAGGGCAAGTGACGGAAAAGTAGTCCTGTGTCTTCTGCAACCAGAGGCTGTAAGGACAGGGCTTCAGAAAAGACGGTAACCCTAGGAAGATCCTCCTCAAATATGAGCTCAGTTTGTCAAATTTATTGTCCTGACCAGGGATATAGGATATAGTCAGTACCAATAGCTCAAATTGATGATGTAAAAGAGGGAAGAAGGAAAGGAGAAAACAGAACTTTGTAATTTTTGGATGGAAGCTGACTTTAAAATGCAAATCCTCATGAATATTTACTGCTAAGACAAGGGTGCCCGCTTTTGACTTCTTTTGTGTATTGCAGTTATAGTTGTAAACCATAGTGTAAGGAAATCTCTCTGTATAGGTCACAGAAAACTTGCCTATGAGGTTCTCTTGCCTATTTTCTTCTCTGTGCTTCTGGCTACTTGAGACAGTCTTGCAGTCTCCTAAGGAGCAATGCAGTGGTTCCCAAGCAGACCTTCCAGCGTCTAAGGTGTTCCAGACTTCCAGTTTCTGGCCTTGCATATGTTTGCTACATGTACAGTGTATTTAGAAAATTATTACTTTAGACTATGTTACAAACAAAATTCAGTGATAGCTGAACAGGATTGAGGATCTTAAATCACTGTTTTCTATTAAATAATCACATATTTCATTGCTCTATTTAGCTTTCTAAATTGCACATTTCATTTTGGATTTGATGAAACTGGTATATTGCCTATTTAGTTATGAATCCAAGAACAGTCAGCACATTCTAAGTGAATATGCTGATTAAATAGGAAAGAATAACTGGGTCCTCCTACACAGACCAGAGAAGAGGAATATTTTCTTGCAGTGAAAGCCCATTCAGCTTCCCACAAACCATCTATGTGAATCCCCTGTACAGATGAATATTATGGTTCTTAGCTCAAAAGGGGGCGTGTGAGGTGGCTATAAAAACTTCAAGGTTTTAGGGTTGGAAACTTACCTGCCATTGTCTTTTATTTCAGTCTGTCATTTCTGCAATTTTCATTCTATTTATGCCTTAAAAAAAACCAAACCAAAAACTGCTTTTCATTTTTTTTGCTTCACTCATCTTTTTCTATAGACAAGTCAGGAGATTGGCAGCTTTGCATGAAACGCTATTCCTGCTTCTGCTGCTGCAAAAGTCTGATTCTGCCACGTAATAATTTTGTAAAAAAAAATCCCTCAAAATATAATTTAGATGTACTGGTCAAGTATTTCAAACAATTTATAGAAACTCAGTACAGTTCTGAGTGGCGTGACAACCAACAAATGCAATTATACTACTTCCTTCCAAGGAAAGAAAAACCTGGGTTTATTTTAAAAATTAACGGCAGATGAATGCTTCAGCTCCATTGCAGATCAGTGGGAACAAAGTGCCTATTTCCCTTGAGCACCCAAGTCCCTTGGCCTCCTTGAAAACCCCAGCCTGCATAGAAATTGCCTCTTAAGACACTGCTCGGGGATAACCCTATTGAAGGTAAGGAGCCAGTCCTGTCTAAGATCTGTCTCCATATAAAGTAATGAGAGGCTTGAAATCTGTCCCCCAGCTCTGCTAATCTTGCTAAGATCAATTTGTTCAGATGTAAATGGCTGCCGTTCATCGGCTGTTTAATACTGAAGCCCCACAGTCCTTCTCATTAATAAGGATGCTCAAAGAAAACATGCTGTGCTTTTATTTGTACATCTTCATCTTCTTACTCATTATAAGTAACAGTTTTACTGAGTGTTTCAACGCCTAATCATGTTGTTGTGTTTTTTTTTTCCTTTCCAATCCATAGTTGTGGTTTAATATACCATTACAATTTAAAGCCCCTGTAAAGAAAAAGTGGTTCTTATCTGCTGCAGAAATGACTTTCGTTAAGCATGTTCTGACAGTGTATGGGAGTATGGAGGTACTCAAGGAAAAGCTGTAAATTGTAGTGCTGTTAGCTGCAAGCATACTAGATGGCACAGAAGCCTCAACAGCTTCAGGAATAATGAATCAAAATGATGGGTTTTTTGCATTAAAGCAGATTGCAAATAAAGGCAGCAGTGTTTTCAGATTGGCACTTGACTCCTGCTAAGCTTTGATCAGAGCTCTTTATAGGCATGCAGTCTCAGGGACGACAGGGCTCTTCCCCAAGGATAACGTGTCCCAAAGCTAGAAAAGACACATGCACCATGACAGCATACACCTAGCAGATTGCAGCCTGGTTTCCTAGGGATATCCTGTAGTTTGTCACCTTCTGTTCCAAGCCAATTGCTGTGGTATGGAGATCTTGGCTGACTTACGCTCTTAGAGGAAAAAGTCAACAGATTTATGTTTACTAGCACTTGTAATGTTCCATTATCAAATTCAGCAGCAATCTAGTGACTGCAGAAGCAGTATAGATTAGGAAGCTACTACATGCTGCAGTGAACAGCCAATGTGGTTCCCATCCAACAAAAGAAAGCCCATATACCCTTGTCTTCTACTTTCCTGTTTTTCTTTCTGCAGAATTGTCCTAAATAGGAGAGCAGTCCTCTCCGCAAAGGATCTAACGGAGCTCACTGTTAGCAAATTGAAGTGATATTCAGCCTAAATGTCCTGAATTCTCTTAATTGCTTTCTCTTCTGTTTCTACCTTTGTGGAAATTGCAGTGAGAGAGTCACCATTTAGTTAACCTTGTTAATACACAATATGATACTCATATTCATAAAGTGCACAGGAATATAAATCAAGCAGAATCCAGCTTATCAGATTCTTTGTAGCTTTAAGCTCACCTTTCCAGATTCAATCACAGTCACTTAATTCCTGAGCCTTCTTACTTCATGCAAAACAGTGACATTTCTCTGTGGTGTTGCCTTCCTAAGCAGCCCAAGCAGCACCAAGACTATAAGGTGACTGAGAAAAAGCATGACTTTCTTGTGACTTGGTCACTTGTGACAGGCAAAATCCCTGCCAGTAGTAAAAGCAATAGTTAAATATCATCCAGAAGATAAAAATAAAGCCATGAACATGGCTGGAGAGATGGTTAGATCACGACTCACGTAGTGTCTCCAAGGGTCCATGACCAGACATCCTGAGCAGCACTGCACAAGTTAATTAACCCCTGAGAATTTATTTTCTCTAAATTGAGCATAAAAGCAGTTTCCTACTTCATGAAAGTGTTTGAGACTACATAATTACCAGGTAGTCCTTTGATTCATCTTCTCAAGTTGAAGGTGGCATAGGAGTGTGAAGCACTCTTGTAATTTAAAACATAATCATCTGCAGCTTAAGGAGTGCACTCAGTGGCCTACAGAGAGAGAGGATTCTCACTGAGGAACCTATCGAGGAGTCTTCTGGTGCTAATAGGTGGCTGCTGACTGAGTCGGGGAGTGGCACAGATTCTCAGTGATCTTCAGCTTCATACCAGAGGAGGATGTGGACCATTACTTTGCAAACGTTTGAAAGAGCACACTTAACGTGATGTATGTCCAATCTCAATGATTACAAGTATTGAATAAGGCTTAGGCATGGCAGAGATAAGTAATAATATATTTTTTCATAAATATGTATGAATAGCTGTGTATATATTTGTACAGCAATTGATTTTGAGGAAAAAATACAAAATGCATCAAATAAATTACTGAACAAGTTGAGTGAAATTCACCAGCCAATGTCAGCTATAAATTAGATGATGACCAGTTTTGACTAAATCCTCTGCTATGTCAGTTACCAAGTCTAAGCACCACCTTCCACACGACAGCAAAGGGGTAATTTAACATAGTTATGTCCCCTTGATTCTACAAAAAAGCAGTAGTTATTAGAGTTATTTTCAAGAAAAAATCCCAGAGGTTAATAAACATGCAATTATTTTATACCCATGGCCCTATTAACCTATCCTTTCTTGCAAGATTTATGCACAAAACTCAGTAGGAGTTTTCTGGGAAGATTTGCATGTCTAGTTCCCATTAGAGTTAATAGGAGGCGTGCATGTAAATGCCTTCTACACAGATAGGGAATAACCTTTCTTTGAAGACTTTAAAGAAAATTTCTGCTTCACTCTAGTGTATTAAACCCAACAGGCAGTCCAGAGATTTGTCCTATTCTTTCTCTGTCACACTAAAATCTTCAGCTCAGAAAACTGTCTTCCCATCTCTTTTTTCTTCTTCCTCTTACCACTTGCTCTTCCCTTCCATATTCCTCTCCTCCCACTTCTTCTCTTTCATTACTAGATGGACAGCTTAAGAATTAAGCTGGTGCGAGAAACAGCATTGCTCTTTTCACCTCAGCACTGTTATACTCTTTCAAGCTGGAAGAAAACCAAGGAAACATTCTGTTCAGCTTGATTCTTAAAGCAAGAAGTAATAGAGCGGTGCAATTCCTTCCCAAAGGAGGCTGTTGTTGCAAGATGGGTGCTACAGGGTTTCAAGGGGAGAGTGGACAATTACTTGTTAGAGAAACCCATTGAGGGTCATCAGACAGACAAATGACATGAGGATCAGGTAAATCCCCGAACAGAACGCAGCTGGTGGCTGGAAGAATGCTCAGGAGAAATATTACAGAAGATTGCCCTTTTCTTTCTCTCCTTTGGCTATTTACATAGGGCCACTGTTGGAGACAGGGTACTGATCTGAAGCAGTCTTCCTGGGTGGCAGATATGATGTTGGGCGTTCCTGTATTAGTCCATGTCTTTATCTTACTGTATGCTGGCATTGCGCTTCAGAAGTTTCATAGATTAAATCTTCAGGGCTGCAGTACTGACGAGGAAGGGAAGGAACTACCTGACTGTTGCTGCACCTTGTGCCTGGGGGAAGCTATGTCGTACTGAGGGGCGCTCCCCCAATACCCCTAACTTTCCCTGGTTATTCTAAAGTGTGAAGGAGAGAGAGACAGCACCAGGCTGGCCCTAGGAAAGGAGGGGGGAAATAAACAGATTCCCAAGGGATTTTGTAGGTGAGGAGGGGCAGCAGAATAGGGGGCCGACACAGTGAAAGCAACTGTGAAATTAAGCTGTTAATGAGCTGTTAATGACACGTGTGCTTTTGCTACGTGTCAGTGAGACTCATCCCTGCAAACTGCTTCTGAGGAAGGAATGCCCAAGGAAAAATCAAAGACCAGGAGATTGTTGGAAAGTAGTGGTCTTCCTCTGATGGAGAGCTTGTCTCAAGATCTCAAATACCATGTCTTGTCCAGCATGCTGCTGGTAATTCCTTAAGCAGCCGGCACAGCTGAAATATACCAGTTACAGATCCACTGGACTCCATTGAGCAGAGCTAAATTTTCCTCAGTGTCTTTGATGAAGTGTATCAATGCTAGGATTTCCATGCTACTTTTTTGGCAAAGGCAAGAGAAGACTTCCCTACGGGTTCCAGCTGTGGAGGTGAGATTTTTCCTGACTTGGTTCTTTCTGGGAATGGAGCTACTGTTCTACCTCCTGTTGCTGAACTGTGGTGTGAGGTGGCTGTGTGAAGCTGAACAGATGCTGTGTGGCATCCTAAATATACCATATGCTGCAATGTGGGGGATGTTGACTCTTAAATGTATAATTTGCAGAGCAATTTAGAAACCTCTTGTGACAAATGATTCAGCTCTTCATAGCTCCTCTCTCTTGATCTGTGTTTGTATAGCAACTAGCATGTAGTGCTCTAGTTTGTATTTGGGTCTTTTTGCATGCAGTATGTGTTGTTCACACTTAACTTATTTGATTTAGTTAACTTCTTTGTCACCTTACAGCATAGTGCATGAATCCTTGAGACAGGGCTACAGGTTATGTCATTTAGAAATCCAGTGCAGTATAGGATTTGAGGATGTGTTTCTGTATGCCTGTTTTATTTTGTTATTAAGTGGTCAATGAAAATATCACAGGTTGACTGTGGATCTTGTAGCGTGTGCTTTTATCTTCCTCTTTCCCCCTCGAAACTCTGTCCCTCCTTTTTCTTCACAATAACATAAAAGAAACAGATGCTTTGATTTTGCTGTTCCCTATAGCATCACGGAGGGAATACGTGTCTCCTAAGGCAATGCTTAAGGTTGTTCCAGCAACTGCAGCTTCCAAAGGATTGCTGCCTTAGAAAGGAAACAGTTTTAAATTAAAAACAAAAACAAAACTAAAAACCAACTTCTTTTTATATCTTTGGCTCCAAAAATGGATATGTAATTCATTGCACCTGTAGTCAATTATCCATTCAAAACAATTGCTATTTCACAGTGATTAGCTGATTTGCCAATATGAGAGGCAGCTGGCTTTTCCATGGCCAAGTAGTAAAGCACAAAGCAATGAAATCTTCTGAGCCCAGATTCTTCTTTTTTCAAAGCACACAGAGAAATAATCTTTCTGCTTCAAAATAAGACTTCCTTCTAAAATAAAAATAGCATTATTTCAGGTTTTAAATGGAAAGTGGGGAGTAGTTGTTCTGGAGCTTTTTTATGTAAGATGGCTGCAGTGGACAGATGTTCTCAGTGGAGACTAATTGCTTTACTCTTTCTAATGGACAGTATTAAAACATTTGGGATGCTATGTCCTGAACTGCTATAGCACACCCTCTTGGTCCCTGGCTTCTGTAATTTTGTCGTTGCTCTCATGACAAACTTTATCTGTCCTTGCTGTGCTTTTTGAACCTTTGGTGTTTCTCCCAGCTACTGAGGCTGAATGTTTAGTTGTCGAAATATGAGGAACTGTTTGCAATCTTTTGTGTATTTTATGCATCATTTAAAATTTATGTTGAGAAAATACAAGCTTAAGGAAATAACCTGGCCCTACTTCCACCCTTAGTCATACTGATATGTAACAGGGTAAACTTCACTAAGTCAAGAGTATTACACAGAAGTAAAATAGGTGAAAATAACTTAGAAAGGAGAACAGATAAGGGATAGGCTATAGTGTTAAGATATTGACTTTTCTTTCTAAGAGTTGTAGAGTAATTCACTACAGATAAGTCTTTCATGGAGTTACAGCTCATAAAAGTGGTTCTCCTCCATCTATTCCTTCTGGATTAATTCTCTGCATGTGATCCACTCTTATTAAAGCCGAGCAATGAGGTTGTAAAGGACAGTTAATGGAGGGAAAGCAACTTCTCCCTCTGTTTGCTTTAACGTGTTGGTGCAGTTGTAAAGGTGAGTCATACTTTTGAGAGAGAGCTCCAGGAACAGTCACCGCTTTCCAGGCAAAAGTAAAGCTTTAATCTCTCATATTTCTTAAGAATTTGATGATCATCAAGTCAGATTATCCTGATATAATGGAAGATGGGAACTGCATGGGAACAGCCCTGTGTGCTGTTGGAGCGGAGGGGCTACAGTACTTTTTGGCTGTCGGGCTTGGAACAAAAATTATTGTTCTCTGATACTTAGGCTTCAATTCAGTTTCCTGAGCATAGGCATCTTGTGCTGTCTGAGACATCATAAGGTATTCAAGACACTTGGATAGGGCTAGCAGGTTTGATTAAAAAAAAAAACACAGGATACCCATATATTTCTGTGGCAGCAGCTAGAGATCAGTGGGGCTACCCTGGGGCATGAGCGGTGCACTGAATCGAGCCCGCAATATTCTGAGATCTTACATGCCTGAATCCCCAGTCAGATCGCTGAGGAAGGATTGCAGCTGACCAAGCAGGCAAAAACAAGAGCTAATTTGGTGTCAATCACATTAATTTCAGAACCCTTGTCAAGAGATATTAAAATAAAAAGCAAGATCTAGGCATTAGTGAAGTACATAAACTTGAGTGTGAGATGTGATGCAATACATGGTCCCTCACACCACAAGAATACCTAAACCTGATGGTATTTTTCAGACCCCGTAATCAGGGGTGAATCTAGTTTTCTGTATTTGATTGAATGCTCCCCTGAGAATTTGTCTCCAATTGCTTTTGAAATAGTATAGAATAGAATAGATCACTACTAGCAATGGATGAACGTCAAAGGCTGTTATAACTCAGCTCAACTTATAGGTTCTTTGGAGGCTTATTGGAGCTTTCAAAATTAGTGTCGCAGCCTTGCAAGCACAAAATGAGAAAAGGTCCTTCATGAGGAACTGATTTCCTTCTAGAAGGAAATATTTTAAGAGACCTCTTTATAATAATTTGGTTTTTTCTTCGTAAGAAATTGGAAGTATAGTGACATTAAAATGTAATAATATAAAAGGTAATTAAACTTAAATTTAAAAAATACTATAGACTGTTGTTCAAATTTGGCTTCCATTTACTGCAATATGCCTACTGTTCTTCTTAGAACAATATCCCTCTGTGCAAACCATGCAGTAAGTCAGCTTTTTAAGAAAGGCAGTATAAGTTCTTGTCTTAATAAGAAAGATGTAATCAACATTTAAATCTCAGTATGGTAGGGTCAGTGGGAGGACAACTCTCCCTTCTGTAGCAAGCACAGGATCCTCGGTGCTTGAACAGTTCAAACGCCAGGAAGTTTTATGGTCTAAACAGTAGAAATCTTTCATCAGTGCTGAGTCCTCACCACTAACAAAGACGACAAACTTAAAAGGACATCTTACTTTGCTTTTTTTCCTCCTCAACCACCTACTTGCTTGTTTCTCTGATCTCCATCTGAAAGAAGAGCTTGTTCAAAATCACTTTAAGATATGACAAGATAGCAGCAGATCTACATCTGAAGCATTATATTCAGTGGATGCATTTTCAGTCTCCTTATAAACCCAACAAAGGAAAAATTGCACACGAAGTTTTGCAGTGATTATAAGACAAAAAATTCCCACCTTTCATTTTCTATAGCAAAACTGACATGAACAATTTTAGTAGCTAAAAACCATGGTGTAATAGATGGCACTTTCTTCTTCAAGATGTCCTTTCTACATTTTAACATGAAATTTGAACTACTGAACTTCTGCTGCAGGGTTCAGAGTGAGTGTTGTCAGTCTTAAGGATTCATAATCACAAATCAAGCTCAAAAATGGTCTTGAGTTGTGGTTTAACCCAGCAGGCAGCTAGACACCACACAGCTGTTCACTCACTCCCCCACAGTGGGATGGGGAAGAGAATTGGGAAAAAGATAAAACTTGTGGGTTGAGATAAAGACAATTTAATAGGACAGAAAAGGAAGGGAAAATAATAACGATAAAAGGGTATACAAAACAAGTAATGCACAATGCAATTGCTAACCACCCACTGACTGATGCCCAGTCAGTTCCTGAGCAGTAGCCATGGTCTCCCTCAGCCAACTCCCCCCAGTTTTTTGTTCAGCATGACATCATACGGTATGGAATACCCTTTTGGCCAGTTTGGGTCAGCTACCCTGGTTGTGTCCCCTCCAAGCTTCTTGTGCACCCCCGGCCCTCTCGCTGGCAGGGCAGTGTAAGAAGCTTAGAAGTCGTTGACTTACTGTAAGCACTGCTCAGCAACAACTAAAACATCAGTGTGTTTTCAACATTCTTCTCATTCTAAATCCAAAACACAGCACTATACCAGCTACTATAAAGAAAATTAACTCTATTCCAGCTGAAACCAGGACATGAGTTAAAATACACATGCATGCATGCATGCACTCATACATACGCTGACCACATTATAGGAGCAATAAATAGTGGGGATATAGGAGGAATTTACTTGGCTTTCTAGTTTTAGAACTTTTAGAACCCACTCGTTTCATATGTTTAAGCTTTTTTCATCAACTATGGAAGTAGAAATTTTCATTTAAAATAAAATCAAATCAATATTCTCATGTGATTTTAGCCATAAGACCCAACCTCAAAATAGTAACAATGCCAAGAGCTGTGATAAAGTCATGAAGGCTGGCAATCTCGCATCTTCTGAGCAAAGCCAAGGCTCCATGTCTCAATGTGGTGGACTCTAACAGATACTGATAATAATTCAGGAAAGCTGCTTTACTAGAAAAATAGGAGATAATAAAGTGAATAGGAGGTAATAAAGTGAATTGTCTACTTTTGCATTGTCTATTTTGCTACTCAGCTGATGTTTACAAACATATATGTGTTTACATGTATACATATAAATATGTACATACTATCTATATATACATGCAGATTAGCTTGATGAGGCATACAGATACATATGACATAGCAGTAAGGTGTCCTATATGGAAGAAGAGTTTTCCTACTGGGAAGAGGTGGTGAGTATATATTTCCTGGATATAACAGAATTTAATGAATGGCTGTCATAAGCAAGTGCTTCTCCTCTTGAGCAAGGAGAGGTAAAAGTCACATTTTAATATTTTTCAAAACAGGATTTAAAATAAAGAATTAAAAAATTAAAAAGGAGGTGACAGTAGCAAACGGATATTGGGTAAGGAGGATGAAAGGCATCTTATGTGGCCCTTTGGAAGTACAGAAGACATTATTGCACAGTACAGCTCAGTTCTTGACTTGTTTTTGCAGAGGTTCTTGGATTCTACTAGTGAAGGCATAATCCTGCTTTGGAAAGAAATCAAACGTATTTGTTCTTGCTCAAATTAAAATTGTTCCATCAGTACCCATGAGGCATTGGAAGTCCTTAGTCCTGTGACTCTTATCACAGCTGGGAACAGGGAAACACCTGTACCATTTTTGTTTGCATTTCCTTTGCGCTACATTTCAGGAAATAAAGAGCAGGTTTTGTCTGCACAAGTATCTCAGGAAACCATTCTGTGGATGACTTTCTTCAACGGTCATCTATGGTTCTCTGTCCCTGCTATCCAGAGCAAATACAGGAGAAAATTCTAGTCCCAATCATTGTCTCTTCCTACTAGATTACTTTTTCTTACTACAATAACTGGGCTTTAACCTCTTATCCATTTAAAATGCAGCTGCTGAGTTCTCTTTTGCCTGTTGCTCTGGTGCTCTGAGCATACAACTCCATTTTCTTTTTCTTTTTTTTTTCCCCTTCCCATTTCACTTGCTGCTTTACCTTTTCTTATTCCTCACTGCACAATCTGTCTTACCTTTGAAGGTCGTTCTCAGCACTCTCTCCCTCCCTCCTTGTCTAGTCGAGTCTCTTATCTCGGAACATTAATTTAGCTTGCCTACAGTGAGTGAAAGTAATAAAAAATAATTGGTTATTTGCAATACTCCTAATCAAGGTTGTATTCATGTATCTTTCTCTTTAGAGCCATAAGGTAATAAAAAGAAGTTTCTTTCTGTGAAATGTGTTGGAATCCATTGAATCCATCACTAGATAAATATTATAAATAAAGTTATTTGCTTTTCTTGCACTGAAAGTGTAGAAATGCTAAACTTTAACTACTCCAGGAGTATTAGGATGTCCACCTACTAAAGATGAGTTCAAATTTAGTTCTTTCTTCTCTCTCAGCAGAGTTGTCCGAGATTGGCAATTGTGGTTAAAACGGACATTTAACAATATAAATGATAATATTTTTGTTTGTATTGGTGAAGTCATGACTACTATGAAACCTACATTTTGATTTCCTGCATTTGATACCATTTAAATTGTGATCAGGGCACAGCAATAAGAATGATGCTGTGTTTAGATGCTGTCTTTCTAGACAAAGACTTCACTGTCCTTCCAGAGCTGCATGGCCAAAATTGTGGGCAACTTCTACAGCAGAGTTCCTGGTCTTCTGCTGAATTATTCCAGATGGAGAAAAAACTGGGGAATGAAAATCCCAAAGACGTTTATCCAGGCCACAGCACTGACCCTCTCAGTTAGCCGCCTGGCTTACATTTTCAGTTTTTTTCTGAAAGCCATACTGGTCACATTAGAGTCTAGGTGGTGGTAGGCTTTTGTCTCGATGCCAGTGCTACACCATTCTTCCATGCCTACAATATTTTGCAGTCCTAAAAATTCAAGTGTAGAATAATGGACATTTTCTATTGATCATAAACTCAATATTACAACTGCAGACTCATGTAACTTTATCCCTTCCTTGCCCTGCCCCACCCTTCATTAGCTTGGAGATTTCTCCTCAGTGCACAGCAGTTATAGAGAAGGGGTTATTTTGCAATTGTAGTTGTATCTGAGTAATCTTTGAGAAAAAAAAATCACTTTTAAAGCAACTATTTTACTCTCCTATAAATCAAAATAGGGGAGAAGATTTTAGTCTATTTCACTGAAAATACCAATCATTCTAGGACTGAGACTAAGTATGGAGAATTCATCTGGAAATAGTGTTGTTTTTCAGAAAGGTAAAAGAAAATTAAAAGCAGAAAGAAGCCTTGAAATAACCTTATCTATAGAATGAAGCAAATTAATGTCTTCCTAAATCCTCTTTGAGCTATAGCTCTGTTTATGAAGGATGAAGCAAAGCGTAACATGTTGCCTTTGGCCGTGTGTTGTTCTCTGTGCATTGTTGCTGACTTCTCAGAAGCTTCAGGTACATTCTTGTTTAATGTCAGTATCAAGCCTGCCATGTACTTCATTAGGAGCAGCCATTCATCCTGGCTTCTTGATGAGGTGATTCCATGAGATTTGTTGTGCTGAGCATGAGCCAGACTCTGCAAATCTTTCTTACTGGCAAAAATAATTTTCTTCCTGAGTCCATTAGTATGTGCTATTGAACAAGTGATAGAGTAATACCATTTGGTCCCACGGTTGAAGCAAAGCCATACCCAAAATGACAACCAGTCAAGAAAATGCAGTAGTGCTGTGTGAAAATTTAGGTTCTGAAATTATGTGAAGTGAATGGACTTCACCATTACATGGTTGTTTTTACAGACTAGTTTTGCACTGTGCCCTAACCACGGTAAGATAATGAGTCATCCTTATCCACTTAAGGATTAACTAATTCTCCTCTGACATATTGAGATACACTTCCACCCTGAAAGCTACCAAGCCCATTTTGTCCCTCACATCAGCTCCTGCAGGAAAGAAGGAACACATAGAGCTATGCATAAGCAGACAGATCTTGAGCTGTCTTTTCTGCCATTGATCCATATATAACAGGAGAATTTCCTAATGCTGCCACCAAAATCCTATTTGCACAATGTAACATTTTCCTTTTGTTTAAGGTATAAAGGACATAAAACTCAAGGTAGTGAAAATAACATTTACAGGGTGGTTGTTTTTTTTTTTTTAAACCCCAGGGAAAAAGAATATCAGAGTTAAGGTTTCCTTTCTTTTTCTTTAAGCTATATTGTTAGTCATAAGAAAAATATGATGGCAACTTGTGATCTTTTGTAACTCTTGCTGTAGCACCTAGAGAGAACAATGTAAAGCAAGGATGCAGTGACATGCCTTAAATTAGATCTCACTTTAGCAAGCTTCAGGAGGATATTTTATAGTAGCACAATTTCAAAAAGCAATACATTCTGTGGACTTTTTTTATAATAAATCGCAATTTCCATGGCTGGCAATTCCCAGTATCCCCTCTGCTATTATTTTAGCAGCAGTACATCTTTGAATAAAATATTTCCTCCCTGAGAGTGGCTCACATTCTTCTTGCAGTCTGGTCACAACCTGGACCTCTGGATTGTGCCAGGAAACGCAGCATCACGAGTGGTTGCTCTTGGCCACGCTCTGCTGTCAACATCCGTTCTGTTGATTGGTATCAAAGTGGTCTTTATACAGCACATACAGAACAGAAGAGTATAAAGTTTTTTTCCAATACGATTTTGATACTGATGAACACTTTAAAATGATGCCTGAATGCAAACAGTATTCGTAAACCGCCAGTGAGATGAGGAGAAAAAAAAATGCAGCCAAAATTCAAAACACATCATTCTGTTAGTTATGGACTTTCCAACTTGTGTTTAGCAAAGGGTAATGCAGTAGCACAAGCACCATATTTCCCAGTGTCAGTCCTTTTGCTGAGTTACACGTGAATGTTCAGGTCCCAAATGAGAGAAGGCTAACTTCTTGTTTCTTTTATTGGTGGATGCAAATGACTTAGATTCAGCAAGTTATTTGAGTACACAATCGGCCATTGAATTAAATGGGACTTACTCACCCGCTTAAAACTAAACGTGCCCTGCAGGCTGAACACTATAACACTGAGATATTAAAAATAGATTAGGGTACAGCAGTACAAAAGTTGAGACCATCCTCCATCTGAAGCACAGAAAGAATTGAGAAGCAAAGGAACAAATCCAGCATATGATGTTTAATACCTTTGGGCATGATGGGATAATAAGTAAGTTATTGTTTTCTGAGCCATTAAAGGAATGCATTGGTTTTAGAGATGTTCTTATTTCTAGTGAAATTTTAGTTTTCACAGGAAATACAGACAGACTCTTCCTATGGCTTGCAATGTGTTTGCTAGAAACAGCCATCTGCTTCTCCTGCTTTCTCCTAAGGGGAATAAATTCCTTACATCTGGCCTGTATAATAGGACTTAGTGCCAGATCCAAGACCCAGTGAAGTTAAATGATGTCTTTCCCTTAGTCAGGAAAAAATCAGGATTGTATTGCTTTTATAGCTAACATCTCCTGCTGCTTTTGCTGTTTTTTTTGTTTTGAGTCTTATCCTATTCCAGATAATGGGCAGATGTTGCTGCCTGTATATCCTTATTTCTAGATTTATGCACAAGAATTCTCTTACCTTGCTAGCATAGATGCTCAGTACTATCCATTTTCCAAAGAACTTTTAAAAACTTTTAATTGCCTTAGTCTTAGAGACAAAACTGCTTAGAAAATCTAAAAATTGACAACCAGGTGATAACTTAAAGCTTTCTAGTTTTTCCAGTTTCTTTACTTATTTTCTATTCAGATAATTATTTCTAATTTCTTTCCACTTTAGATGTTTCTGTTACTTTTTTTTGTATGCTATTAATCTCATTATCTGTGTGTTTTGTCTACTGCTCAGCTCTAGAAGCACAAGAGCCTTGCACAGTCATGTATTAAACAGTGAACTTGCTTTTTCTCTTTTGAGGACCTCAATTTTCCAGACAATTTCAGACCACATGTAGGACAGAAATATTCCCTAGGGAGAGAAGTCCCTAGCATTTTCCTCTCTCCTATAATAAATACCTCCTGTGGGCAAGACCAGGTATCCATTTTAGTATAGTGGCAGATCTCTGGTAGTGTTACATTTCTGTGTACTATTTTTTATAACAGTTGGTAAAAGATATAAAGATGTGTGTCTTTCTCAACACAGGACCAAAAAAATTCTCATGTATCTAAGAAGATTTTATATACAATCAGTACTGTTGAGTTGTTTGCAGAAGTAGGTGGGGAAAGAAAATCAACAAAAAGTTCCTGAAGTATAGCATAATGCAGTATAGTGCTGTTGCCATGGGGAATGCTCTGTGTGCTTCTGTCATGCACCCACTTGTATACATTAAACAATTCATGAGTTTGGTGAAAACTTCGCTGGTTAAAGATATGTTTTCTAAAAAGGGACGGATGGTAGTAGAGGATGGAATGGCTTCTACACATTAAATTAAGATGCTGCCTAAAAAACAGAAAACTTGGGGGGCTGTGGCAAAAGTTTATAATATAGTGGGAGTCTGGGGAAGGAGGAGGAGAGAATGACTGCTTACTTGAGGAGAGCAAACAGAAGTGGCCTGAGGCAGGCTAAGGCAAACAGAGAAAGTCCTTCTCACAATATGTAGTTCAGCTTTCAAGCTCAGACCCATGGGATGTCAGGGACGCTGAAGGCTTACGTTGGTTCAAAAAGATATTAGACTCATTTGTGGAAGAAAAATCTATTGGGGGTATTAAACACAAAGTCAGTGATCTCTAAAGCAGGAAGTTCTTGAGCCCAAAATTTTCCAGAAACTGAAGAAATAATACTGAAGTGTCATGGTACATTTATGCTGTTCCTATAGTATCTACTTCTTTAAGTATCTACTGTTGTTCACTGTTGGAGGAATAGTACTGGGCCAGGTGGATCTTTAGTCTGACCTGTTTCAGTTGGTTTTATGTTCTTAAATAAAGTGGATGCTAAAAGTGTTAGCAGCTGCCTGGATTTGTGGCTTCCCTAATGCAGAATTGGTGCCTTTAATGGGAACCTGGGAAGGAGCCACCTCAGACTCAGCTTTAAGCCAGGTGATTTAATAAAGCAGGTAGAAGATGTTAATTCAAAACATTATTGGGGATTTTAGAGGAGTTACAAATGATTAGTGAATTAGAAATGTGTAGTAAAGAAAAAAATCCAAAGGACTTGAAATCAGAAAAATATTTTTCTGTGATATCTAGCCTATAAAAACAAGATCAGGCTTCATAATGTAATGTAATGCAGTGTTTCCTAAGCAGTAAGGATCCTGTGTCTGGTTTTAGGATTGGAAAGGAATGCTGCCAGTATATCTTATTGTTAGTATTTGTCACTATTTGTCCTTTTTGTAGGACCTTCTGATAACTTAGTACGTAATAAGTTCTCATTATCTAATGAAATCACCTGGAAATTGTTTATTGAATTCAGCAGATTCATCCTTAAAGCTTTGGTCATTCTTTTCAAAGAGTCAGTGGTAAGTTGTTGTCAGTCCATATCTAATATACATCTCTGAATGTCCCTTGAGATTATAATTCTGTTCTTCAAGACAGTCTTCGCTGGTAGAGAATGCAATTATTAGCATTTAAATGGTAGTTTGCTGTGATGTAAACAGTAATAAGCATCCTCCA
The DNA here is from genome assembly GCF_000687185.1 of Egretta garzetta. Lineage (NCBI taxonomy): Eukaryota > Metazoa > Chordata > Aves > Pelecaniformes > Ardeidae > Egretta > Egretta garzetta. The sequence goes on from NW_009260192.1 coordinate 2,205,487, forward strand.
CAAGAACATTCATTACTGCCTTTCTTCCTCAATGCACAAATGTAACCATAAAAGTGTCATACCACCTTTACTTGTGCATTTGCTACCATTGTTTTTTCTTTTTAAATAGTGTTTTATTACATTTGTGATACATATTCAAGGAATATACCTTTTTTAGTTTGGGTTTCAAAACTGGTAGATATTGATGTTAAGTGTGTGTGTGTGTGTGTGTGTTTCTGCCTCCTGCATGGGAATTTCTGTTTCTGATTTTGGATAGTCTAGCCAGTACTGCTAGAACTGATTGTTTGCCTATTTGTTTTTGAAGATGGTATCAACAATGGTGCTCTGGTTTAGAGCAGCTGTGTAATGCCATGGGATGTGAAAAACAGACATCAGGGTGGTATCTGATGTGAAAGTGTTTTTCAGTATGCTGTGCTAGCAAATGCACAGGCTATGTTCCAAAATTGCTCCTTTCCTCCATTTGACTGTACTTCAGGTACTTCATGAACTCCTCTCCATGCCTTCTTTAATGTGTTCTTGAATGAAATCAGTCCCTCCATCCTCTGCACCAAAGCACTGCCCTCTGCTCATTCAAATCTCATCTCAGGGTGCTCTGATTTTGAAGAGCTCTTAATAATCCTTAAGTAGGGGAAGTATGTGAAGAACGGGACATTCTGCATGTTGTGGAGAGTGCCAACCTGTGAAATAATTACCCAGTGTCATAGGCACGTGCAGTCTTGAAGTAATGCTTACTCCTTGACCTGTGTCTGGACTCTCATTTCTACTTTTACCTTTGAGGGTAAGTGGGATACCTTTGCTTCTGAAAGCACCAAGGCAATAACTGTTTCCAGAAAAACAGGCTTTTAAATTCCCTCACGTTCAGCCAGAAAGAGGAGCTTGCTACACTAACTGATACTGCAGGGAACAGCCAGCATCAAGTCCCTCCAGGTCTGTAAGCTCCCTTACTGTCTGTTTGGTGATCTGATTTTATGGTTTTTTCCCCCCATGTGTGCTAAGTGGCAGATTTCTACCTTCCATGCTATCACCCTGAAGAGTCCTCCTGAAAGTATGGCACAGTTGTATCACTTGCTGCAAACATTGCTTAGATGTTTCACATTTCATAGTGTGAAACTCCTCAGAGACTCTTGGGTACAAGGCTCTGCAGGAGCTGGTAATCAAAGAAAGTGAGCAGGAAGGGTGCCCTAGTTCCTTGTTAACCTGCTCAGGTCTCCCTTGAACATTCACTTGTCCTTCTGCACTACTGGGCTGGTCTTGCTTCATATGTCTGAAACTCTTTATAGTTAAGGTGGGACACCCAGAACACAATTTACTAACTTCGTAGAATAAATGCAGAAAAGCATTAGTAATGATCACTTTTTTTGTCCTTTTGTTGAGTGTAACTATAAAACAGAACACATTGTATGGATACGCTTCCATGTCTTGCTATGGTTTCAAAAAACTCTTCTCCCTCTGCATCTAACATTTTTATTCCAACAACCTGTTATTTGAAATAGGAAAAAAAAAAAGACCTAAACTCTCCTTCTTACTGTTTTTTTGCTTAAAATATTTATCTTGGGTATTTCCCTCCATTCCAGCAAAACATCTGACTCTTCCAACCTGGAAAGGTCTTATAAGAAAGCATTTTCATATAGAAAACATGTAGGTGACAGTATTTTATGGAATTGAGTCAATTAACATGAGTGAACAGGCCACAGTTTTTAAAAAACTTTTTAAAGTTTAAATTACCAGAACTGCATTTGTAAATAAATCAGGAGTACAAAGGGACAAGCGATATCAAAGAGTGATGAAGGCACAGAGCTTGAATTAGATAAGAAAATTATATTTCTTAGGCTAAAATTATATTTCTTTCTGTTTTCAGTAACACATAATAGATATGTGGGGTCACAAAATCACAGAATATCCTGACTTGAAATGGACCCACGAGGCTCATCGATTCCAACTCCTGACTCCACACAGGGAAACCTAAAAGTTAAACCTTATATCTAAGAGCATTGTGCAAACACTTGAACACTGACAGGCTTGGGCCTTTGACCACTTCCCTAGGGAGGTTGTTCCACCTTGCTTGACCACCCTTCTCAGTGAAGAACTTTTTCCTTATATCCCATCTGAACTTCTCCTTAAGAAGCTTTAAGCCATTCCCTCGTGTCCTAAAACCAGACACCAGAGAGAAGAGATGAGCACCTCACTCTCCACTCCCCCTCATGAGAAAGTTGTAGGCAGCAAGGAGGTCACCACTCAGTCTCCTCTTCTCTATGCTGAACAAATCTAGTATTCTCTAGATACTAGGGTCAGATTAATTTGTGCTGTAACTCCAAAAGCTTACAACGAGGATATATTTGGCCCTTCATATCTACTATTTTACTAACCAAAATACAATAGAAATACTGGGTTTCTTTCAATTAAGTGGATAAATAATATTAATACCATGAAAGAAATTTGCATTTTTATAGCACTTCTCATTGACAAAGGATCTCAAAGTGATTTGCTGATAGTCATATAAATTTCCAATTAAGAATTCTTTTTCTGATTATTTCTGCTTAAATGTGTGTCTTTTTAATCACCAGAACTTTAGGCTACAGTATATTAACTGTGTCATATTCCAATCTATAGCCTTACAACTTATGAACTAGATTTGTAACCTCCTACTGTGCTAGCTGAATTCTTACTTGAATGGGTAATCCCACTGAATTCAATGAAGCTACTCACATAATTGTTCGGTAGTGTATTAAAATATTGTATGGCTTAGACCTATGCATGTCTGAGGCAATTCCATCTTTATAAATTTAGTAAACCGTAATGTAATCCCACCAGAATAATACTAGCTCATTTTTTATCTGGAACCTAGCAGAAATATTAAATCCTGAAAAGTGGAGATCCTTCCCAGAAACATGTGTCAGTCCTCATGTTCTGTTAGTTCTTATTGGGCAATGCTGAGGGTGGCAGAAGTGGTGTTTCTGACTTGCTGCACAGAAACATGATTTTACACTCTCTTGTCCTCAAATAAGGAACCCCAAGTCTGCTGTAAACTATTATTACATAGTATCATCATGTATTACAACTTTTTATGTGCATATTTCTAGTTTTCAGATGTAGACAGAGAAGGAGTTAGACACTTAATTCACTTTTGTAAAAGTTTCTCTTTAAGATTTCTGCTTGGATCTAGAGCATGAGAGACGCAGTTCCACCAGGAATATATGGATGAACAAGAGTCTTCCTTGCTCCCCATCAGCTAGAATAACTGCTTGTAAAAAAGAAGTGCTAAAACCTAAATGGGGTGGAAAAATTGTCAGTAGCTCATTAAAATGGAAGCACGAAATGTTACTTTTGGCTTTCAATAACAGTGTTTTAAAACCAAAATTCAAATTTAACTTTGCACTTGAAACATTCTGCATGTTTTAATCTCTACAAAGTTCTTCAGTGTGGTCAGAAGAAAAATGAGTACCTCACCACAGAGACACTGTGGCAGGAAAGAACCAGAAGTATTTACACAATCAATGGGTATTACTGTCACCTTTCAGAGCTTTTTATCACTTTTCTCCTGGATCTATCAGTTCTGCATTTTCAGATAGCAATTTCACTTTTACCTCATGCCACCCACTGGAGAGCTGTTATGGAGCCCCTCATCCATAGGGCCACCTTTGCAAGCAGATTGCATTCTGACTTGAAATGTCCTGATCTCCACGCATCTGCTCTACGTGCTGTCCCTCCTGGAGCCAATTTAATCTCATGGTCACATACCTTATGTTTGCTGAATTCAGCAAAACTGTTCTGGATTTGCCACCAGGGCAACATTTTTTGCAAGAGAAATTGCATGGAATGGGAATAGATTTTACACTGATACTCTTCCATGTGTTCTCCAAGCCTAATTATTGCTAGGGATGTGTCTTGGTAATGAATACCAAAGGAACTGTCATTGCTGTGTGTAGGATCTTGTTCTGAATCAAAATCAGCAAGAATATTTGTGTGAAGTTTCTTCCTATGCTAGACATGTGGAAATGAGAGGCTCTGAGTGACTGCAATGGAGAGAGTCTCTCTTCCAAACAAATAAAGGAGAGTGGGAGTGGAAGAAAAACTGAAAGGGAATTAGTATATTAAGAACCTTTATGAACTGAAGCAGTGACTGCCAATGCTGCTTCTCCATTTGATCTAAGCTTATCACCAAAACATGAGGTCCTACCCTCTCCAAGTTTTGCTTAGAGATGGCAAATCCCTTCTTCTTCTTTTCTTCAGGTAAATTCCTCTTTGCTTCAAGTGCCATCTCTGCACCACTTCTCTCTCCTGAGGCAGTCTGCAGAAACTAGAAGCCCCTTTATGTTTTTAATATGCAGGTGAGGTGCTGTACAGAGGCAGCAAATTACTAATGCAGAGCTAAGAACAAGATATGATTCATTCATTCTTAGTCTTTCTAGTCCTGCACAGCTATCTGATCAAGGTGATATTCAAGGAGGATAGTTTTACAGTGTAACAATAATTTTTATGTAATTTTTTTCAAACATTTTGTATTTTAATATTAATGCTAATTTTTGCAGGAGAAAGTACATGTACTTTGAAAAACGAGGTGGTGAAGCAAATCATTCACCAAGTCTCCTTCATCTCTCACAAACATCAGAACAACTGTCAAAGTTAGCAAGGTTGGAAACCAGTCTGATTTCTGGTATCTTGTACATGAAGGTATATATAAGCACAGCAAATGGGACACACTGCAGAGACAGAGCCCTGAGCTAGTAGTACCCAAGAGCTGGCCCCAAAACTGGGAGCAGACCTCAACTGATGGGTGTGTGTCTCCACTTGATGCTGTGCCTGAACTAACTGCCTCTTCTGCGAGGCAGTGATGCTAGGCCAAGGTGGCTGTAACACTCTTGGCGTTTATTTTAGCACAGTGCCAAATTGTGCTTCATAGGTGTATTGGCTCTTCTGGAGATAGCTGTGGGTATTGATAGCTAGTCCATCACGTCATTGGATACACCCTAAAAGCATAAAAAGGTCATTCTTCCACAGAAGACTTCAAGTTTTGCCATGGAGTTTATGGGAGCCCAAATCAAACCATTGAAGCTGAGAGATACTTACGGGGGAGCAGTATTTACCTTTTTGAAGTCTTAGGAATTTCTTACTGGAAAGCATGTTGCATGAGAGTGTGATTAAAAGGGCATTGTCTTTCAAAGAAAAGGCAGAGACCAATGATTCAAAGCAAAATGATGGATTACACAGGTGAGGACAAGATGCATTGCCTGGTGTTACAGAGGAATGGCACTGGGGAGCTGTGAGCACTAGAATAAGATAAACTCAGCAGGGTTTTTTAATTATTATAGTCATGAATGAGTAAAAAAGGTTAAGTAGACATGTGCAAAAATTGTGATAGGAATGTCAGGAGTATACTGGGATAGCAAAATTCCCTGGTCTGTACTTATTCCGTTTTACTGTGTGGACTAAATCTACAGTTCCTTTTTTTGGCAGTTGTAAACATTAATTGAAATGCCAGTTTAGAGGCCAGTTATACTGTTTTTATGATGTCTGGGAGAAGTTTATGATGGAGTTACCTCTCATGCTAGTGAGGTGGGAAGAAGTGACGGGTTAAGTGTATTATTGCATGTGAGTTGTGCAGCTGTACAAAGCCTATATGGTCAATCACAGTAGTTTTGACGTGGTTTTATAAAACAAAAAGGAAGAAAGAAACCATTGTTTTGAATTGGCAAAAGGTCCTCTTAAATAGCAGCCTTTAAATTATTTGCTTTGATTGGTTTGTATTTGTAGAAAACCAGATAAACAATTTGGATTTTCATAGAATCATAGAATTGTTTAGGTTGGAAAAGACCGTCAAGATCATCAAGTCCAACCATTAACCTAATGCTGCCATTCCACCACTAAACCATGCCCCTAAGCACCTCATCTACCCAGCTTTTAAATACCTCCAGGGACGGGGACTTGACCACTTCCCTGGGCAGCCCATTGCAATGCTTGATTTGGTACATGCTTTTCTCATTTCTACTTCTGATTAGAAAAAAGTTCATATTAACTGGGTCAGAAGTGTGTGGCAGGCAGAATTTTGATGTTTCCACAACAGAGAATCCTATAGAAACCATAAAACAATTGGAGAACTGAAGTGAACTTTGACTCTGGGTGATTCTGAATGGCACAAGACTGGATGCAAAATGTTCAGAGGCTTTTGAACTGGTAGTAGTAAACTGGATAAAACTGTGAGTTGTTCCTGACATGGAATATGCATCTGATTTGATATGAATTATTATTATTAAGGCTGGTTACAGGTATTGAGGGATGGCACTGGAATAGTTGTGGACCAGATCAAAGATATTCTACAGCATCTGAATAGTGGTGAAAATGACTTTTTAAAAAGGATTAGTCTGTCTCTAAAAATTGATAAATTCTATTTATGGTTTTAATTTTTATTTGTCTTTAGTTAAAGACCTTGTTTCCTTCTTCCTTTTTTCCCTTCTTAAACTATATTCATCTTGTTATGCTTAATGGAATTACAATCCTTTTTACTCCGTACATTTTTCAGAAGATGCATGCATTTTCATACTAATAGCCTGTGCACTGCTAAATAATCCATGCCAGACATAGTACAGTTAATCTTTCCCTGTTTCTGACAGAATTAATGGTAAGAACCATTTTGCTACAGTTGAGTATAATTTCCTATCTGGGGATATAATTAATGTCTGAGAAAATACTAAGCAAATATTGAATATTGCATTGAGAATGAAGCCTTCTAAACAGTGCCTAAATTTACGTAAATCATATCAATTAATTAATTTTCTGCTAACAATACAAGATGCCCAGCTGTGTTCAGTGTAAAAGTTTCCAGTCTGGTAGCATCTTGGAAACAGTATAGTGGGAACTCTCGAGAACAACAAACAAATCCAAGACCCTCATCAGTCAAATGCAGCAAGCTGGATCAGAAAGCAGGAGCTCTCCCTGCCATCATGGTCGTTCCTGCCAGGCATTTGGCTTTTCAACCTGAGCTGGCAGGGCGGAGAAGCATGGGGGCATCTTGGAAATTATTTTAAAATCCCCAGGGATTTCAGAGTCTCTGCAACAGACTTGTAACACTTTGTATGGTGCCTCTTGTTTAATAGCAAGCCTAAGAGTAAGGTTTTCTTTGCAAATATTTAGCATTCCTGTATGTGTCAGGACCCTGAAAGGTGCTAAGCTCCCTTACTTTCCAGGAAGAAGCATGCAAGCCATGCCAGATCAAGGAGAGCAACACAAGCAGGGCCTCTGAATATTTTGCTAGGATATGGCTTTGCAGTTTTCATTGGTGTTATGGTGTAGCCACGGGAATATGTCCCTACAGCCCATTTTAGAATTTAGAAGCAGCTAGGGAGATGATCAAAAGATAAACTGCAGAGAAAGTGTACCTAGGTGTCTTTTTATCCATACATGCTGTAGTGCATAGGGCAAACAAAGAGTGAAACAGGGACTGGAGGTCCTTTTGTCGCAGTGGGCCAAAGGGATCTCAGAACTTCAGCCCTTCTTACCTTAACATTTTTCCTCATATGGCTTGTATCCTTGAAACAGACTTTAGAACTATCTGAAAATGCCATGTGACAAGGAGTAAATTTACTATGTTATCACTGACAGCCAAAGCCTCCTGGCCATCAAGAACCCATAGGACACACTGCCAAGTGGCACCGCATTGCCAGCCTAGCCCTCTTCTTGTTCCATTGAATAGAGGATACCTTTGAAAAAGGAGACACATCAGCCAAATCTACTCTGCTTCAGCGACTCCCAGTTTCCCAGTGCTCACAGGCCCTATGAGGAACATAGCACTAGTTAGATCAGAGCTTCTCAGAGCTGTAAGCCTTCAGTGTACACCAGCAGACTCAGGACAGGTGATACCTTTGTTTAGAGCAATTCTTTGTGCCATACCATGGCACATGGCAGGAATGTCTTAGGGGGTTTTCATAGCAATGCACTCCCAGCCTAGAGTTTTTGAAAAAGTATCTACCCATCTCTGTCAATAGCCCTTCTTCTAGGTGAGCATTTGGGGATCTTTTTTTGGATCTGAACTGTATCCCTTTTGTTTCAGGATCAGCTTTTAATTCTCCGGTTTCAGTTTCTAATCAATGCCTCTCCTTTATGTCTCTAATTTTTCCTTTGGCTACCTGGAGATTTCCCTTTTTATTTTGAGACCAAATTTAATCATATTATTTGCCTGTCATCTGACAGTGATATTTTCCTGTGCTTCAGGATTTGTGCTAAATGAGTTGTGGGTAGACTGGACCCATTTTTCTGGGGGTTGGTTGCATCTGACTGAGCTTAAAATGTAGTTTAAAAGACTCTGTCCATTTTTAAGCTCCTAACATTGTGCACAACACTCTCCTCCTGAAATCTGGATTGCCTGGGTTATTTTTTTTTACCATGGATTAGTATGTTTGCATGCTTTAAAACTGGTTGACCAGCTGGGGGATTAGGTTCAGGAGGGTTTTTTGTTGATGTTTACCAAAACAGTTTGGAGCTTTTAGAAAATATTTCACTGGTTCTTTTTTGCTTCCTTGAAGTTCTGGGAGAACAAGAAACCAATTAACCAAACAAAACTACCTCCTTTTAATCAAAAACATTGTGATCTGGAACTGCTTCTGAGAAAGAGGAAGGAGACAAAGCCATCCAACTTGGTATATGATAATTGTTTTTCAGTGATTTGCCTCTGTATGCTGAGGTGAAAGAGTAGAGTCAATTCTGCACAGCAGATACAGGCATCAAATGTGGCTCTTCAAATACATTCTTGTCCTTAAAACACTTCATTGATCCCAAAATCGGCAGGCAGCTGAAAAGCTTATGTTTGAATAAGTGTGTGTTGCCATTACTTTTCACTATATTGGACTTCTCCCTCGAACTGTTTTTTTGGTGGTTTTTTTTCTTTTTCACTATACACTGAAGCATAGAGTGCTTTGGAGCCCTTTGACTGAATGTGAATGAAGAGATACCAGGCAATAAAAATACCCGTTGTTTTGGTGATTGGAAAAAAAAAAAAGAACAAACAGTGTCAAATCGCTAAAAGTCCATAGCAGTTCCTCAAGTGAGTTGCAGTTCAGGCTTGTCTCATATAAAGAGGGATTCACACTTATTTGAAGCTACTAAACCAGCCTGATGCCAATTTTGGACTTTGTGAACTGTTGAGTAGAGTTTAAAGTTAGATGGGAAGACTGTGAGGATGAAAAAAATCAAATAATAAGGTAAAAATGTGTATGTTCTGGTGTCATCTTGGCAGCACAAGGTCTGTAGAGCATCAGCTATAGAATTTCTCTGCAAAACATCAAGAAATTATTTTTTTATGGTCATCTTACTTCAGGGACTAGTGTCTATCATCTGAACAGTTGGAAAGGCAGAACAATACTTTATTCTCACACAGCATACACTTAGTTGGAAGTGGATGGTGACTGTCATTGTCTATAGGGACTGTGGTGACACTTCATCCTCCTATTAAACAGATAACGTTCATTTGTTCACTAGCAGTGAAAGGTTAGATGGGTGACTGGAAATATCTATAAGAAGAGGATGGACCCATCAAAAGCAGTGAGTTGACCTGAGCTCAGGTCATCTGGAGAGTAAGAAGAGAAGAAAAAGGCTTTCCATGTATTTCAACATAATATAAAACGCCAACAACTTTAAAATTATTCTGAAAGGGATATGTCAGCCAGAGCTAGTATGAAAATTTCAAAAATGTTGGAGGCAAAAGCGTTCTCTCTAGCATCTCACTGAAATTTATTTGGTAATGTTTGATGAAACGTTGGAGCATAGATGCATCAAAACCATTCTTCTATTTTTAAAACTTCTCAGGGACTTCTTTATTAGCCTTATAACTGAATGCTCTTCACTTCCCCTTCTCTTCTTTCCTCCTTTTGCCTCATAACATTGATGTATCTTCTCTCTTAAGTCATTCTTCCTCTGGTAGAAAGTTTGGAGATGAAAAATGTGCCCGCTAGAAAGTTTTCTGTGGGAAAAGATGAACTTCAGGATTTTCAGTTAGAAAAATGGAAGGAAGTAGTTCCACAGAATCCCACTGCTCCAGCTGGCAGAGCAATCAAGTACAGGGAAAACCAAGGTGTGCTGGCGTCTGCCTTGATCCCAGTTGAACTGCAAGGGGACTTCGGAAAAGAAAGTGAGGAGGGGAAGGATGTGAGGAACTTTGAGCTACAGCTCCCATGAGGCCCCATGGGAGCCTGCACTGTCATGAAAAACACTGGGGACCCAGCCCTAAATGCAACTTTACAATATTTTTCTCCCAGTTGACACATTCATAACATTTTATTCTCTCAGAGGCATTGTTATTTGCACTTTCTATCTGATTCAGGATAAGAACTAATGATGAACTAGACTTTCTGAAGGCAAAAGCTTGTTTTTCTGCCATCTCCAATTCTGATGGTCTTAAATGACACATTTATTTATTTTCTGAGGTCTCCTGTCTCATTTTGTGCAGAAGAGCAGCAGTGAATGAAACAAGATAGTCTTGTGAATGCCTGCCATTCATTGAAAAATGGAATTGAGAACCATTTGCAGAAATCAACATTATTTATGATCACCTGTAGAAACCCATATTATGTGTTTCTAATGAATTTGATCTATTTTTCTCCATGATCATTTCTTTACTAGTAGAACTGGCAGTTTTAAACAATTTTAAATTAAAACAGATCAAGAAATAGATAGAATAAATAGAATGTCTTGCCTACAAATGCTGATCCTGCTCCTTTTACTAAAGCAAAAGACCTTCATAATTCATTCATGCCTGTGCAGTCATGACTTATGGAGCTTTTACACTCATGAGAGAAACATAATACTCACCCTTCATGGGTGAAATATTCTATATGAACTTGGGATTTATTCTCCATTGGTCTCTCTCTTGAAATGCTCATCTCAAAGGTCTGACAAAAAGTTTTGTTCAAGGATTAGACTTATTTACAGAAATTAGAGTGGTTGATCTCCACACCATTGACAAAATTTAACCAGTTTCTCTCTCACTGTTTTGGATTATCTTGACTTTACAGCTTTATTCCAATTTTCTTCATGCTCAGGTTGGACATGACGTACTAAGACATTATGTACGGGAGTTAGCTGAGGATACTGTATATTACTATTTCTAAACACAGCTATTACTGATCTCTAGGCGACCTGAGGAAGAGACTCTTGTTAATAGTTTGTGCCAGCAAGTAGGTGTCAGCACTTCAAGCCGGACTCTACTGAGCTGAACAGTCTGTATGGCTGATTAAAAGAATTTCAGAGAGGATTTAAGATATTTAAGAACAGTAATTATGCTAGAAACAAAGCCAAGTGAAGCAGCCAGAGGTCTCATCCAGGACGTATCAAAAGTACCATTAGAATACATTTATATGTAATGTAGTTCATTACCTTACACCTGGATGCACATGTATGTATTGTTCAGACCCGCGCACATAGGAGCAGGGTACCAGTATTGGTATGTGGTATGGTTTCCATTATGTGGGACACATTCACTGCTCTCACTGAGACTCTGGTCCTGCCATCACAGTTGCATGCACCGTAAAATTATGTTCATGCATTGTTAAGGATGCATATGAGTATTTTAAAAAATCAAGTCTAAGGGCCAAATACGCAGAATTGTGTAGGAACGTGAAAATGCAAATACGTAGCTGGCAGGATTTGCAAAAGCACATAAAAGCTGGAAAGTAGAAGTCTCATCAGGTACACAAAAATCCTTTAAAAACTCTGGCTTGAATGGAATGACCTTACGCAAGATATGTTCGCCATTTTTTACATTTCAAAATAAGTAAGATCTCCGTTCTTCTGAAAATCTGGCTCTGCGTGAGAGTGCTGGGATTTTTGTGAAATCTGGATGTAAGGTCAGAATATTGGTTTTCTCCATGTATTACTGAAAGCAATAGATGCTCTTCAGAAATTAAGGAATTCAGGCAACTTCTTTGTGCCTCAGTCTACCCTTATGTACCTAATGTATTAATGGTATTTTCAGACAGGTATTTTGAGGCTGACTTAATGTTCATATCACATTCAGAGAAGTTCAGATGAAATTTCATCTACAAATGCACATGTACAAATCATGGGACAAATATGTTATAGCTCTTACCGAAAACATTTGAGTCTGAAACAGCGATTAGGCATTGTCATAAATCTAATATTGTAGAGTTGAAAGTTTTTATCGCTTTGGAGAAAGTTTTTTTATCTGTTTTAGTTCTGTTTCTCACTTCACTGCTGGCAAAAATGTATTGTGTAACACCTCATTAGATAATTACTTGATTACAATTTAATTTCTTCTGCAGAATCTTCCACAAGTAACGCACTTACAGTCTAAAAATTTATGTGGATGGTATTATTATGTTACTGTATTTTAAGCAGATTGCATGGATATGATTATTTCATTAAACTATGGATTGTTCTTGTGTGTATATGTGCTGGCAAGGAAATAATCAGATAATGGATACTAAGGCCACAATCTGAATTGCTCACTACTCCTCAGCTATCTAACCTGTAATTTTAACGCAACATTTTCCCCTTCACTAGCACACACTGCAGTTATATTAACATTATAGCTAAATTGCACAAAAGTCAGAAAATTCTGAAATGAGGCATTCGGTAAAGCTGGCAGTTCTTTCTGTGTGTTTAATTAAAATAAATTTTTACTACTGCAGGAGTGATCCAAAAAAGGGGGAAGAGGTGAGAAAGAGTGAGTTGAGCTCTTGATTTTTCTTGTGCACCATCAACAAGAAGACTTACTAATTTCTTTGTAGGACACCTGTGTGTGGTGTCACCATTGACTGGTAAGGTGCTACAAATATTGAAATGTCATAATTCTGAAGAGCCTGGAGTTTCACAGGTGGGAATAGTGGACTTGTTCGGTCTCTGGAGCCTTTACTGTCAGAAGAGACTTGTTGGGTGAATCCTTGGTCCTTTTGTAGGGTTTTGTAGCTGATTTCGATCCACTTTTTATGGCAGACTAAATGCTGATATATGAAGAAGAACCTCATGTTGTCGTGCACAGCCTTATTATGCACTGCGGAAAGTAGTTATGATTCAATATATGGCTAGATAGCAGTGAGGAAGGGATGTGCCTTGGGGAGGACATTCTTTCTGTCTCTTTCTCTCTCTAACCCATAGGCTTATGATGTGGCGTAGGTGAAATGCATGAAGACTGTTCTTCGTGTTCCCAGCACAACAGTTGATTCCAACTGGAGTAGGAGGAAGAAATTAAAAGGGAAGAATAGAAAGGTCAGGAAAAAAAGGTGACAGGGTAGAATATGAATCCTGAAAGTGTAAAACCCAACATCAGGGTCCTTTTTCTTTGTTCCCCCTTGCAGGCTGAAAATGTCTTTAAATTAGCTTAGAAAAGACCGTGTAAAAGTATGACATGGAGTAAGCATTAAAAATAAGGTACAGGGCAACCACTGAAAACAACTAATGTTGGCCCTCATCTAGGAAGCCACATGAGAAGGGAAAAAAGGGGGATATAAAAGAAGTCCTTATACAGCAAGAATAGAATTGTCAGCTGAAGATAAGACTCATGAATTTTCCTGGTCTCCTGCTTATCTAAGAAACATATTTGTTTAAGGGTCCAGCAGGGAAATCTGAAGTTAGTATCAGATTTTTTTGTTAATAGTTAAGTGCTTTTGTTAAGCAAAGGTATTTTGCCTCAAGAAAGCCAGGCCTTAAGCCAAGGTGGAGACTGAGCAGCGCTCCTACCCTCCAGATGACAGTCAAAGCAAATTAGTGAGTTGGAAGGAGGAGTAGGGAGGCAGGATGGTGAACCAGGACTGCCACTTCTGTTCTCTCTTTCTCTTATCTTTCTTTTTACCTGTTCCTATATCAGCATGCTCTAGAGAAGCTGAGCATATTGTACTACTTGTCTATCATTTGACGATAGTCGAATAGTCTTCTATTTCTTAAAAACAGAAACAAGAGCAGCCTATGAAAATAATTACATCTGAGTCTTCTTCCAACCACTCTGATTTTTTTTCCTTTCAAATGTGCATCCATTGAACTCAGTTATTGCTGAAGGCAGGGAATGAAGCAAATATGATCTGGTGACAGCTGGTTACACTTTGGTTCACATAAAGTGCTCTTAATCCTTGCAGCAGCAGTGAGAAGCATGCATTAAAGAAATGGACTGTATCATATGCAGGACTAGTAGCTAAGATTGTAGCTGAGATTGCTCAGTACTTCATTTTATTATAATAATAGCTTTTATTTTCCTAATTGCCTATAACTTTGCTCAAATGTAATCCTGTGGACTGACACTTGTCATGTTAAGCATATACCTCAGCTGGAGTTACTGAGTTGAAATTTTCAGCAACAACAGTTTAGCCACTTGAAAGAATAAGATTAGGGGAGGAAATCTGTTCAGTGCCGTTTTAAAGTTTTATGGCAGCTCCTTTTCAAAATGAGCATAAACATACAAAGGAATCCAACTGAGGCTGCCCTTGTAACCCTTATTTTGGCTTTTTCCGGCTGCTGAGCATTTGACTTTCAACCTCGAAGTTGTTGTCTAGTACTTCATGTTGGTGATACTATGTAATTTCACAGTGAGTTCCCGCAAAAGCATAGATTTTATCTGAATGTACAGAACACAAATTGCAGAGAAATAAAACCGTCCAGTGCTTTTAAAGGGAACCTTGGTTTTATTTCTGCAGTTCTCCTGCTTTCCTTCTAATAAACATGAATCTATCTCTTAATACATCTATCTTTGCATTAAAATCTGTTTCTTTTTACTACAATGTAGTGCCTATGCAGCTGCTCCTGCTGTTTCTTGTCCCAGTTTTGGCTGCCATCTGTATGTTAGATCTTTGGGGAAACAGCAAAATAAATTGACTGCAGCTGCTTTTTAAAATATTGGGTTATCTATGGAAAGTGTTTTTCTCTTCTCTTCTCACTCATGTCTGTCTCTTCATGAGCTTACTAATAATTTTTTTTCTTATTAAGAATGGAGAGATTCCTCTGTCATCTTCCCTTGACAATGCAAAGGAGATGGAATCTAAACATGAACTTTTCTGTGTTTTGTGCCAGGAGTACTGGCAAGCCTTTCCAGAACAATGTCCTGGAAAACAGACAAATATCGGAGTAAACTACCAAACCTACACTGGTCATGGAACTTTTGGTTAGTCCAAGATCTGACTTCAGACTGAAACATGCTTTCTGTAACTACAGGACGGAAAGTGTATACCTTCTAGCAGTGCAGATAGGTCAGTGTCTAATGGCTACATCTCCTGACTACTGGTACTGCAATAAATTTTAAAAAATACTATGCATATGGTATTGACAAACTGTGTACCCAAATATAATGATTTAAGGGTCATATTAATTAAATCTGTTCAAAGTTTGGCTGATCAGGCTCTTCCTAAACTTGTTTTGAAAGATTAGAAAATATTTGTTATTCCATCTTCAGGACAAAATGAGGCAGAACTGTGGCCAAACACTTAGAAGTGTATAAATGTGGAATGCAGGTCTTCCCCTCAGATCTTCCATGTTCTCTTGTCGACTTTGACACCATAATCTGATGAACTTTTCCTGTATAAAAGGCTGAGGTATATTTTTTGAAAGAGCCATATTTCACTTTCTCCGTGAGAAATTTTGGGAAAACCAGTTTTGCCTAATATTGCTTATAATCCCTTGCTTTTTTGCCAGCTGATGTATTGAGGAACACAGAATGCAGAGCAAAGTATCAAAAGGATGTAAATCATTGAAATGATGACATTTGAGGAAGAAGTTTTCAAGTGGCTTTTAAACTCAGGTGTCCAAAACTCATGAATAATGAGCAATGGTCTTTCAGCTGAGCATGCTTGTATGTTGAGAGTAGAAGAACCAACAGAGTTTCTCTAAAAATTTTGTGCCAAAAATCTCAGGAAGAAAGAGATCATCAAAACTCTTCCCAGAGTTTGTATGATCGGACTGTAAAGATAACACTAGATCTACTAGAAGCAATGAGAGCATTACCCTTGGGATTTCATCATTAACATTTATTCCCCTCTTGAGATTCTGTTTTCAGGAAGGGAGCAGTAGCATTTTTTATGGAAGGAAAAGGTGAAAACGTGGAGAGTTCCACATATTCTGTCTACAGGAGCTATAGCAATAAGGCACTAAAGTAACTACAGAAGGAGACAAAAGTCTAGAGGCAAAATGACATAAAAGCAGAAGCGAAAAAGAGGTAATAAAACGAAGGGGTTGTAGTTTTGGATTTGAGCATTACTGTCCTTCTTGCTACATGCATAATTACCAACCTTGCAGACTGAACTGTGTTAATCAAAAAGAGGTGGTGGTTAGCAGCAGCTCAGCAGTTGTGTGTAAATAGAGTGTTAGATATTAAATGACAATTAAAGGCTTTTAAAAAGTAAATTTCCAAGTGATGAACTCAGCCTCATGTGGGCTGGAAGGAAAATAGTAAAGCTGGGTTCAGCCACAAACCACTAACTATAAACAAATGACTGGCAGCACGTCTACTTCCTAAAATACCTTATTAACGCCCTGTCTCTAACATTTCCCTCATGGAACAAGCTCACAAAGAGCTACAACAAAATACTGAAACCTCTCTCTCAGCTTCTGAAACCAGCAAGTCTTCAGAATGCCTTATTTTAAAGGGAAAATAGCTAGCAATCTAAAAACTGGATTATTTTCTTAAATTTCATTGCTACCTTATATCCGTAAGCTTAAACTTAACCTGAGCAGTCTTGACAAGTTTGGGGTCATGATCTAGAAAAAATCCAGCCTAATGTGTGGCTGATGACAATGAGTGACAACCCAAAAGAGGGGGAACTGGCCCTGCCAGAACAGGTAAGCCCAAAGGAGGGTCCTGGATGTCCCAGAGTGACTGTAGACTTGCTCTTACGGCATGAAGTTTGTGGCTTTCTAGCATTAATCTCACTCATTTTTTCTGGCTGTGTGAGATGGAGTGGCCATGGCTGGTTGCTGGTGGGGACCCCCCAGTTAGGGGAGCCTGTGCGAGTGCAGGTGGCTGCGAGAGTGTCCCATAGTAATGCAGCCAAGTCTTTTTCTCCCAGAGCCAGAGGGAAGAGGTGAAGCCATGGTTTTATGATGAGCCACTGATGCTCCATGCTTGTCTTGGGTCCTGAATTCATCCCACCTTCCCTCTGTCTCGGAACTGAAGCTCCTATACTAAAACCCTCATTACCTGGAGAGATTTGTATGGGCAGCGGAGTCAGTCTCTGGAGGTACACATCTCTGTCCATTGACTGGAGGAAGTCTAGGGTGAGTGCTCTCATGAACGAAATACTTGTGATAAGTGCCCAGGAGAGACAAATCCAGATCTGCGAGTCGAGAGCACCCTGACTGG
This sequence comes from Egretta garzetta, assembly GCF_000687185.1. Lineage (NCBI taxonomy): Eukaryota > Metazoa > Chordata > Aves > Pelecaniformes > Ardeidae > Egretta > Egretta garzetta. The sequence goes on from NW_009260192.1 coordinate 2,222,771, forward strand.
GAAACAGGCTCTGCATGCATTTTCTTTCCTGTGCATAAAGGGGCAGAATCAAATATTTAAGATGCAGCCTCATGTCTTAAACCATTTTGATGAATATTCCACCTTGGCTTTTTTCCTAAGGCCTTAATTACAGTCAAGAATGGCTGTGCAACCCACTGCAGTTTCCCTTAGACCCAAAATCACAGAGCATTACATAAAAAAAAAAAATGCTATGCACTGGTGCTTAAAATTGAATGTCATTTTTACTTACAGACACTATCAGGTGTTGAGCAGAAAAAAAAAAAGATCATGTACCAGGATAGTAAGTGCTCACACTTCCTCAACTTTGTTATGCCAAAACCCAGTCCCCACACAAGCTCTCTCATTCACCTCCATTTGGTCACCCATTTCCATTCCCACTTAACTTCCAACTCCGACCCCTTTCTGGTAAGGCCTCGCTTCCTTCCTGCCCACTTTATTTTAATCTTTTGTACCTGACCTTATCAGGAAATGTGCTCAATATAACATAAGCTATTGTAGCTGTTCTTAAAGATTTAATAAACAGAGAGGTTGATGAGGACGATAATAAAAGATGCACAAGCTACAGAGGACACTCCATAATTCTGCATTTTTTCTGCTTATATTATAGCCTCACTGATTTTTCTGTCACTGTAAAGTACCACAGAGTCTCCTAATGTTCTTTCTTTATACAATTTATAGAAACATGTTCAACTCCTGTTTGGAAAAGGAGAGACAGAAGCATTTTGATTTTTTTTTTTTTAAATTGTCAGTGTTGTTAGAAAGAGCAACTCACATGGCCTTGGAAATAGAAGACCTCTATTGCAGCATTGAGTCGGGAAGGGGGAGAAGGCACTTCAGTGTTCTGTACTGTCCCCTGCGCACTTTGCGGAGGTGCTATTGCCTCAGTTGTAGAGAAACCCTATTAAAAGGTGATGATTTGATATGAAAAAGAGCCTTGTCCTTTAGGATATGGATTAAGATCACCAATTTATTTCTATGCTGGGCATCCAACAAATCTCAGAATCACAGTGTCATGATTTGGTTCTATCTGAACTTCCCTTTGCCACCTGGTCACCCTCCCAGCCCCTGCAGAATACACCTCACTTAATTTTCATCCATTTTCTTCTTACTGCAGACTTTCATTAGCTTACTCTTTATCTGCCCTGAAGTATGTAATGACAATAGTGTTGCTTATATAGCTCCTTTCATTTTCAAAGCATTTTAAAAACATTAACTAATTAATGGAGAAGGCAGAGCATCAAATAATGAATTTTTCCATCTACTGGTGAACTGATATAGACAGATAATATGATTTGTTCACTACCTGAGTAGTTCAGAGGTGGACTTTAATTTAAAGTGCTGGCCAATTTGACTGTCACTGATGATGACAGAGAGAAAAAAATCAGTTTATGTTCCTCCTACATGAGGCACCTTTTTTCAATTTGAATTCATGCTTCAGCCTTTCATTTAAAATTAGTTCCGTTGAATGGGACGCCAGAAGCACAATGTACTGATTCTCACAGAAACAGAGAAATTAAGATCCACACAATTATTTCCAAATCATCAAAATCTATGGATTTGATATTTCAGCTGAAGAAATAATTTCATACAATTTTGAAAGCTACTTTTGTGCAATTTCATGCTCTACAAAAAATCCATTTGGAAACAGAACTGTGACGCTTTGTGCAAAAATCTCACTTATTGGTTAATAATAATGGTTTAGCTTGGGGTTTTCCATCTTTGCTTTCATTGACCACCTACCATCATTTTCTGCTGAGGAGCAAGACAAACTGCCAGTTTATAACCAAAGTTATGACACATGATCAGAGTAAACTAAACTAGGGGAAAAAAATCTGTCAGTGCTGTGGTACGGCAGCAAAAGAGTGGTCTCTCAACTTCCCTTTCAAAATATTTATTCTCTGATTTGTGATGTAGTAGGAGGAAGAATGAAAGAAGATTATCAAGCTGTGTTTCTTGTGGTGGACATATTTATATGTGTTCAGGAAAAACTGAAGGACTTGGGAGACCAGTGTTGGAATGTGCAACTTTTTGTCTCCCAGAGTTATGGCACATCTGTGCTGGTTAACCAGGCTGAAACCGAGAAAGGGCTGGTTAGTGGTGAAATCTTGTTCTCGGTCCAGGGGTGATTCTATTGGGAATACTTTTTCGCCCTTTTCAAATGTGTGTCCAGAACAGCCAAAGTTTGAATAGATCATGGAAAAGAGATGAATCATTCTGATTGTATAAAAATAGTAGGAAGGAGTCACTTACTAAGTCTTTAAAAGAAACCCCAAACCCCAAACCACGTTTGGTTTCAATGAATGTGTAGGTTCCCATTACTCATGACTGCTGGCAACTGCTGGCAGAGTGTCTGACTTGCAGAAAGATGGGGGGAAGAATGCTTTTCAGGGAGTGGCACTAGGTATGGGCAACACAAGCTGCTGCTTGGGGCAGCAAATGGGTCAGAGCCACACCACCTGCTTTAACTGATACAGGGCACTGGAAAGCCAAGACCAGGATCTGTGGGATGGAAACTACTGCTAAGGAAGGCGTTTCTCCCAGAAGTAGCAGTTGCTGGTCCTAGTCCACCCATCCCCTTCCTTAGCCATCCCAGTACGCACGTCTTTTCAGGGACCTTCCTCCCCTCTTTCTCTCCCAGCTCTATCCCTTCTCCCTTTTGTGCCTGTTCTGGGAACAGAGCAGCATAGTTCTGGCCTTCATCCGCAGGGTTGCAAAACCCTGTCTGGGCAGTAGGATCGCAAAAGCTTGAGCCAGCCCTGGTTATTCTTTAGTTGCTTCCTGTCACTCTGCTTTTAATAGGATTCAGTCCTCCAGCCAAGGACCAGGAGCTGTACTGTGCAATTTGAGTGACCAAACGCACAACAGCGAACAATCAAAGGCACACTGATTAATCAAAATTATTTGGCAAATATTTGTGAATAAAGAATATTTTTCAAGGTAAGGTTCTCATTAACAATTCATTAGCAATAAAAGGAACCTGATTTATAATGACTTGTCTCTGCGGTAAGCAATTGAGTTATTCTGAGCTCTCTCCATAGGGGTAGCCTCTTTGGAGTGGTATTGAGCTCTGTGAAGAGCAGTCCATGTTTTGTCTCTATTGCATATTTGAGACAGTAGATTTCATTCTTCATGGCAGTATATCCGCCATATTATCAGGAGACTCCAGCTGCAGGCAAAAACCAGTTTTAGAAATAAAACTTTCTGCTGTCTCAGAATTACTCTGGTAATAAAGAGAAGTTTGAAACAATGACAAGCTTGAGTCAAAGAGATTATTTCAAAAATTTACCCTGGAAACTCCTCTAAATTCCGTTTAATCCAGACATGGAAAGGCAGGGGGAAAGGGAAGCGTCTTCTGTATTTAATTTAATTCTTGATTCATTTTCAAATTGCTTGGCAAACAAGTTTATGCATATTAATTACATTTCTAATGAAAAATATTTGCAGATGCACCTGTTTGCATGGCAAAGTACAGATTGGGCTTGCAAAGCTAATATATATCATTTAGTAACTGTTGACTCAACTGTTTTGATAGAATACGTATTGCTGGAGAAGCAAATGCTGTCACATCGTTCTTTTACTGCTATCAGGCTGTACAAGACAGAGAGAGGCTGGGGCTCGTTGTTGGTGGGGACCCCAAGATTAAAGCAGCCTGGGTGAGTGCAGGTGACAGCGGAGACATCCCACAGTAACACAACAGAGCCTTTTTCTCTCAGAACGAGGGACTAACCGGAAGAAAAATGTTGATAAAAGTCCCCTAGTTTATGCATGCAAAACTTCTCAGGTGTATTTGCTTTCTGTTTCACGGGGTGTTATCATGAGAACAGAGTCTTTTGACATAGTCATCAGTGTTGATTCAGCTAGTACTTGACATGTTCTTTTACTGGCAAAACGGCCCAGGTGATGCCACAGACGGGAGCTGACAGCTTGAACCTGAGCCTAGGCAAAATTTAGATGATGAGAAGTACATTGTGCAGTGAGAGTTTGTTCCTATAGGTGTCTCTGAGCAATATATTTGGGTCTTACTGGTATAATTTGAATTTTGCAAACCATGCTTGGTTTTGCTATCTAAAAGAAAATTTGAAGTAAAATACTTAAATTAATGTTCACTGTTTATTTCTGCTTCATTATTTAAACTGTTTATTCAGTACCACAATTTAGTTTTCACTGAGCTTGTAATGCATCTTGTATAGAATTGCCAGAACTGTAATATAACATTAGCAAATCTAATGCTAAATGGTGCTTGTTAATGGTTGAAATTATAGTTTAGATCCTGGGAGTATAAAAGCATCGTGAGATCCTTTGCACTTGGATATGGGTTTTGGAATTCATATTAATGTTGATGAAATTTATGCTCGGGGATCTGGGAGAAAATATGCACTGTGAAAACTGAACGTCTCATAGCTGTGCTTCGCCACAATGCATAGTGCTGAAGCGATCCCTGCCTGTTGCAAGCCTCACTCAAGGCACCATAATTATAGTAATTAATGGCATTGTAAAGCACTACTTATTTTTAGTAGGTGTAATTGCCAAGGATGCTTCTTTTTAAAATGCTTTGAACTGCATTCTTTGTCAGTAAGCACAGAGGCTGTCAGATATTTTTTTCTAATTGAGAAAAACAAATCAGTCATCAAAGTCAAAATTCTTAGGAATAGTGGAGCCATAGTTCATGCTGAGAAGGGACTTGCTCCCTCGGGAGTGACATTGATTGATTTTTAATGTGTCTGCTCGTGAAGTAAGATACTGTTTTAACACCTGAACAAGGCTGTGACAAGCGATTGTGACAAGTGATGTACGAAGCTTACCCTGTCACCTAGGTTCAGCTCAGATCATGCTTACAGGGATAGTCCAAGCTTTCTAAAGATCAGTTTCTGACGGGTAAGCATCCTGTTTTCTTTGTGGCAGGCTTGTTTGCTTCCTTCAGAAATGCACTGTGAGAAACTCTTACCATTTTGCTGCAGCTTAATGGACAAAATTGAATAAATACAAAGAGAACAAAGGAAATATGTAGGTATGAGTGACTTTTGGTTGAACAAATGGATTTCACCTCTGCAAAATCAAACAGAAGCATCATGACTTTCTGCAACATTTAAATGACTAAGTAACACACAGAGAAAAAAGTAAAACCAGCTAAGTGAAGAATATATAAAGTGATTTACGGCCGATGTCCTCCCAAAACCCAGGAGGCTTAAGAGGAGAGAAACGGTGAACAAATCTGAAAAGCACAAAAACTCCTTTCCTACTGAGTTACAAGGCAGCTGATTTTGAAAGATAGAACAGAAGGTCAGGATGCAACAAAACATGATTTAGTAAAATAGTACAGATGTCAACTAAAGAAAGTAGCTATCCAAAAGAAATTAAAAATTAAAACAGTAGAATCCTAATGACACACACTTCTGGGGTGTGGATCCATCACAGTACTATCTCCTTCAGTAGACCTGGTGGAGCTACTCAAGGTCAACAGTGTTTCATTGCACCCAAATCCAGGGTCCAAAACACCCAAGTGCAGCCTATGCCTACCATTTCTTGACATTTGAAGTCCGTCATCTCTAGCAGAGTACCCATAGCATCAAAGCACCTTTTTACAGATACTGAAGACAAAGTCCTCAGCATAGATTCAAATCACCAGAACCTTACTGGCTCACAAGAAGCTAGCCCTGTCCCAACTAGCTGAAGACTCAGCTTTAAATAAGGGGGAGTAGTTAAGAACTGAATGATTAAATTACCATATATGACATAAAGAGATTAACGCCACACTGGTTTTATACCAGAGTAATTCATCTGAATTCAGGCAAAGGAATCCTAGTTTTTCATGTGAATAGAACTAGTCAAAAGAGGAAGAGGTATATGGTGGGGAAGAGACCAGGTTGGAGGGCACAGCCAGTGATCCAGACTGGTTTAAACTGGAAAAGTTTAAGGGGGGTGCAGAGCAGTCCCTGAGAAAGAAACCACAAAAGTCACAGTGAATAGGCAAGAAGAGTTTTCTGGGGAATAAGCATTTACTGACTCGGACTTCCTCTCCTGTTTGTTTCTCTTTTAAAAGGTGAAGCACAAAGAATGGGCAAGTCTGTCCAGTGAGGGTGGGTTGGGTTGTAGCATGGAGCAGATGAGAAAATTAGCTGCTTGTGCTATCTGAAAAGCCAGCCTTCACTTCCATGGCATGGAAACAGTGGTTTGCTCTGTGATGCTCTGGAGAGGACAGCGGTCAGATGAGAAGGACTGACTGCTACAGGTGAAGTCATGAGATTTGTTCAATCCTGTCAACCTCTGACACTGTTCTCTGCAAGTTTTAGCAAACATTAATTGACACAGTGGCACATGTATTTAGCTGTGCTGGAGAGTAACAGCGGTCAGTGGATAATTCAGAGCATTTAGTTTCAGTGTGCACTAAGTCTGAAGGTACTTTTTTCATCACTGCTTTTTTGTTTGGGGCTTTTTTTTTT
>NW_009260192.1:2229279-2274709 GCF_000687185.1 Egretta garzetta
GGGTTGTTGTTCCTCAGAGGAAAAAAATCTGTCTCAGCTAATGTGGGTGTTAATATGTGGGAAGAGTTAGTCTTGAAGCAACCACGTAGACTGACAGACTAGGATGCCTTTTTTTGTTCTGCTCTACCTCTGATTTAATATCCACATCTCACTGGAAACCCAAACACAAATAATGAGGAGGCAAATGGCAAATGCACTTGTGTCAATATTTCTGCTTTCTGATGATTTCTCAAGCAGGACTTGGCTGTGTTTGCAGTTCAGCTACAACTGTAGGAAATAATGTATGTATACTAAAGTGCTAAAAGCGATGGTCAACAAATAAGGGCTCAGCGTGTGTGCATTTTAATGAGGTGCTAATTGAGTGGAGAATGAAGGTAAATGGCGAGCTCAGGGAGGGGGCTTGATGGATTTATCTGAAACCAGAATAAGGAATTGGAATACAGAATAAGGACAAGTTCAATTCTAGTTTTTCCTACTTCAGGCTGTGTTACAGTTATATTGCTTGGAACATTTGTAATTGATTTACTAAGAGCTATCACTCCAAGTTCAAAAAAACCAGATGGGTGTTATTTAATTACTGAAGCAGGACCACTCACATATTTACATATAGAAAATGCAGGAGGCAAAGTATTTATCCTGACCATGTCCCATTCTTTAAACCTCCGGTTAAACTGAAAATGTTTCTAGTTCTTTGTTCTTGAATCACATCACAAAACACTTTATAGCCTTTCCTTTTCCTCCTGAAGGAGCGTGGCAACGCTGTTCTTCCATATTTCAAGTGTTTCAACCAAGGAGAAAGTCATATGAAAGGCTCTCAAAAGTCCTACTTTATCTCCATATTCACTATTCAGGCTTGAAAGCGAACCCTTTTTTGGCTGCCTGACAGAATAAAATATTTAAAGGCATGCCTTTGATTTCCTACTTAAAATAGAAAACAAAAGCACTGTTTTTAGGAGGCTAAATCACTTTTTACTCTGATACTTCATTAAGCTCACTAGAGACTTGTGTCCATCTCAATTTTCAAAGCACTGCAAGAGGTTTTAGTTTTGCAATTCCTCTTTGACTTAATCCCTTATCCCCTGCTTGGAAATGTAGTAAAGCTGAAATGTCAGTCCTGTGATAGCTAGGAATATTCTTGTGGGTTTTTTTCTTGCAAAACTAGTGTGCATGTAACTTCTGGGGGTAGTTTCGAAGTGCCCTTAATCTGTGTCTGTAACCTGAAGTGAAGCATTGATTTTTTTTGCAGGGGGTAGTTATTTTTACTGAAGTGTAACTCTCTTCCACGCCTGCTCATTTAGTGATAAAGCTGATCCGTAGACAGTGTAGCTGTCAAAGGGCTGCCTGAATGGACACTTGCCTTATGATTAGAGGAAGGGGATCCCTGAGTGGCAGAAAGCCAGTGTCAGTATTTTACCTACGTGATCTCCTGGGAGATAATACCCCGAAGAAGAAAATGTAGCCGAAATAAGCATAGCAACCTTTGCAGAATTGTTGTCAGCCCATACCAACTGACCAGAGCAACTCAACACTGTTCTGTTTATAGGAGAGCCAAGTGGCCCTCCTGTGGCCATTAATTAGGGAGAGAGTGAGATGCTATGTGATGCTAGGATCAACTTTGTCCCTTTATTCTGTCCCAAACACGAGCAGGTTGAAAACCGGCTACTTTCAGCCTGAACACAAGTGCCACAATGCTGCTGGACAGGCTGTGCTTCATGCAAGTGCATCCCAGCTGGAAGGCACCAAGGACCCACAGCATTTACAGCCCAGGTGGCTGCTCAGTATGGTTTGGCTCTTTGACACCACATCTCTCAAATGGAGCAGCTGAGTGTTCCTCAGCCCCGTTCAGAATTGCTCAGCTGTCGTCCTGCTCAGGGGCAGTGCTCCCACATAGTGCCACGTAGGTTGGTGAACTAGCAGCATGATAACACGAGGTCTGGGGGTTTTTGTTCAGTCTGAATGAAATCAATTGCATTACAGAGAAATAAAATACAGTTGAATAAACATCACTCTAAATGCCTGTGGAACTTAACAGGGTAGAGAAAAAATATTTCTTATTCATAACGATTTTTTACCCACCTGTAGAATTCTCTTGCAAAAATGTTATTCCCTGTTAAATTTGACCAGATAGTTTTGGGAAGCTATTTGGAAGTTGCTATTTTCTACAGAAAACTTACAGCACTATCAATAAGCACAGGGGTAAGAATCAAAGGGACAAACAAAAGAATATGGGTAGATGCCAGCAGGAAAAAAGTCAAGCAAAATTAAGAATGGTTCATGTGTCTCTCTCCTGCATTGCTCCTTCAGCTAGACCTTACCCTGCCACTGATCACAGGTGCATCCAAATGCAGCCTGGTGTTAAGAGTCAGTGTGGAAGCAAACCATTCATGTCTCTAAACAGTCAATAGCTTATACTGTTTAAAGAGCTTTCTTCTTATGTACTTCCTGTAATCTGAAATTTCAATGTAAAAAAGTTCGAGAACCTTGAGGTTCAACATAGTACAAGCTATTCTACAGCTATTCTGAACATTGGACTTTTCACATCCATTTTGATTAAAATCCATTAACATTTTCTAGGTCATTATGCTCACCTACAACACACAAAATCTTGGCATGACAGCATCTGCTCTGGGGAAGAAAGGGTTGACCAATAATAGATTTCACCCTTCAAAAATGGAGAAAAAAAATCCATGAAACATGGTAAAATAATAATTACATGGAAGTGGTGTGCAAATGATAATGTCTGATTGAATACCTCCTTTACTGGAGATTCTACTACTATGGTAACAGACAAAAAGCCTAATATATTCTGACTAATCAGGATTGATGTTAATTAAAGAAGAGTTCAAGATAATGACTTCTCATTACTATGTGATAGCTAGAAATAGATTGTTCTACCTCTAGGTAAAATAAGCAATTAGATAACTTCTGTTTTTAAAGACTTCTTTTTTAAGAAGTCTTATCTCATTCTCTGTTCTTTTTCTGTTGTCAAAATATTAATATATACGTGTCTGATTTTTATTGCTGCTCATCTAAATGCACTTTTTTTTTGTTCTTAGGCTGCATTATTCTTTCACTTCAATGGAATTATTTTTCCTGTTGCTATAAGGAAAGTACAGATTATAGGTTAAAAAAAATAAAAATAGAGATCCTAAGAATAAAGCCTTGGATTACACACTGGAAAATACAGATGATGTCAAGTAAAGGCAGAGTTGAATACCCCACAGAAGTGGTAGAGTTTTCTTTAGAAAAGGAAATAAACCTTCAATTTTGTCTTCCTAGTCATTTGACTGCCCTGATAGGAGAATACTGGAATGGTAAAACCCCCATTTGGAAGGTGTTTCTTGTCTCTGCAGATAGTAAAGAGCAAAAAGACAACAGGCCTCTGAAAAATTGTTGGCTTTCTGAACCTTTCCTAAAATCCCCATGAGTGGTGGTTTCAGCATCATCACTTGCATTTCTCATGTATGAGGGTATAAGGAAAGTAACAGCCCCTCCAAATCCTAGGTGCTTATGACCTGGCATGGTCGGACATCCTTGGTAAGGAAAAGGAAAGAGGCATCATTTCAATGACAGCCTGGTTCCACCAGATTTCTTCTTTTTTCTGTTTTTCCTCTCTTGGACACTAGATTTTTCAAATGTTCAAGAACTGTAGGTATTAAACAAGGCAGGCTGTGTCATCATGACATTCTAATCGTCTTTAATAATCAAAGGACTCGTTGACTTAAATTCTGCTTTTCTATGTGCTATTCATTAGAGTGATTACGCAGGACTGCTAGTGATACAAGGGCAGGCCTGGAGTCACTCTTTATGGAATTAAGCTATTGTACTTCTGAAAAAAAAAAACCCCACCACTTTAAAAATAGTGGTTTGGTGATACTAGAGGTTTACAAAACACTTTCTGTAAGCATGCACAGTCAATAGAGTTGTGCAGAACCAAATAAAACTGAAAACTCATTGGACTGGAGGTTTCACTGAACAACAGGCTATAAAATCTTTTGGCAAATCCAGTTCGCGACTGAAACAGGCAGGATAAACTTTGAGAGAAACTGAGCTGACTTTTCAATAAACATGGAGTTTCTTGGTGGAGGAATACTTGTAATTAAATTCCCAGGGTTTCCCAGACACTGTTCATTACCACACAGAATACAGTGGCTTTGTTTAAGGCTTCCTTTGGAACCTGAGATTTATTCAAACCCAGAAATTGCAGGTGATACTTAAGGTACACAGATACATGTGAAATAAAGGAAAAGGTTCTCTGCTGCAGTGCACAAGAAAAACAAAAACACTGAGCATAATCAGAAGGAGACGGCTTATATAAAGTACATAGGAAAAGACTAATGACTTTACCTGTTTGTACCTATTTATATTCATATAAAACTGTTCCTTATAGTATGTCCTTCACTGATTTATTTTGCCATGCTGTAAGTTCGCCTAGAAAAACTCAAATAAGCAGGATCTCATGAAGCCCATGCAATCTATTACAAATGGTTGGAGAGAAATGGGTTTAGAAACTATTAATTTGTTTAAGAATGAAATGAAGTGAAGCACCAAAACACTAATGAAAATGTAGTTTGTATTAACTGTAGAATTGTAGCAATATGTCTTTGCATATAGTATATAGATTAGAAACAGAAGTGCTTACAGACAAAAGGGAAAATGTTATCTGTAAGGACACAATAAGGGAACATTTGCAGCAAAGAAATTAATGAATTTGCATTGTATCACTGGATTCGTGGTGTTTCATTACACAACTGCTTGGAACCGAATAGCAAATATACTGTTCCCCAAAAGTAGAATTTGTTGCCACCTGAAATAAATGGAAACTAACTGCTATCAGTAGAAGGCCAGTGGCACACAGCTGAGACATTAATCACACATTAATTCCCCAGCCAGATCTTTGTAACATTTTAAGAAATTGGGCCAGGCTATATAGATATCAACAGGACCCTTTCCAGCTAACGTCTGTGTTGCTTTTTAATAAGGAGACCGTTCTAAACTGGATGATGTGATGGCTCTTTAAGTTTTGCCGCTTCAACTCATTTAAAGATGCAACTAGTGTGTGGGAGACATTTAGTGACATATAGGGATTCCCAAAGCACTTGAGAAGCTTGAAATAATTTAATTATCTTTGTATCACACTGGTTTTCCTCCTGAGCTCCTGGGAACTGTACAGTTACCATCTGTGTTCATCCCAGAATATTTAAGGCCCCTGGCTAGGAAATCCTTGGTTTACTGTGAGATTTCTGGTTTTTATCACATAAATTATTGCCGTAGATTGAAGATCTAATGGAAGTCTTTTCAGCTTTCACCAATACTTAGTACCAAGGAACATCTTTGATTAGGAAGGGGGCAAGTATAAATGTTAGGTTACAGTCATTATCTGACTGGGAGAAAAATAATTAATGCCACAATCTGTACTGAGAGCTTTGGAACAAACAAAAAATAGTTGGCTTTAATGAATAAGCTGAAGCAAGAGAAGAATACTTAGGAAAAAGGTGAATTAAGGTGCTGTTGGAAATCTCATTAGTGAAAAACAGAGTCAGACAATAAAATGGAAATAACAGTCCACTAATAACTTGCTTAAGTTACTTAGGTAAAAGAGAAAATTATCTTCAATGTGTTTCTTTGGGAAAGAACAGATCAAGCAATATATCCCAATTTCAACACAGTCTGTTTGGTTCATAATATGCTTTTGTGATTCCAGATCAGGCTTTCTGCAGACAAGAGCAATAAGCACCCTGCTGCTTCTGTGTTACCGCCTCTCGCAAGACACAGAATATCAATAGGGACACTACCTCCGAAGTGCCATAGTGAGGTGGGAACTATGGCTGCTTCGTGTGAAGTACGCCGAGTTAGAAGTGGCTCATCCCAGTGGCTGGTGGCAATCCCAGCAGCATGTCATTGGTAAGAAAATTAGGATCACCCGACTGAGCTATGGATTCCAAGGAGTTGCCTGCAGTCAGATCTGCTGTATGGGATTGTTCCTGGATAAATGTCCTGAGGGATGGCTTCACACCCAGACCTGTCATGTCATTCTGTCCAGCCATGGTTTTTAGGTTATTTTTCCAAAGCTTAAGAGCTTAGGAATGTCTTTCTTTTTTTTCCTTTGAGCACCTTTCCCTTTCGTTTTCCTGTAACTTTCAGGTACAAAAACCGATTCATCTCCCTTCTTCCTTGTGACTTCCCACCTCAGGTGAACCAAGCAGAAATGGAACCGCCATTTTTAAGTAAAAGGGATTTAATGTAGATTTTGGGGGTTTGTCTTTTTCTTCAACATCCTCTTGTCTCAGTTGCAGTCTCCTAGAAGCAAGCATATTCTTCACAACGTTTTCACAAACAAACCTTATCATTTCCCTTTTCACATTATTGATTCCAAGCATTTCTTGGATATGTCTGTAGACATTGAAAGCACTGAAATCAATAACAAGCTTGGGCAGTTGAGTAGACCAGAGGTGAACAGCACTATAAAGGATTGTAAACAAACTGATGCTGGTCTTACAAACCAAGAAACAGAACACAGCTATAGCCCTCATCTCTATTTTATCTTTCCATCTGGCAAGAAGACTTTGTAGATCTGAAAGCAGTTAATGAAAGCAGTATAAAAATAAATCTACTGTAGCTTGTGGTCAGCCAAATACACAGTAATATGCTTGTTACTATCAACAATAACTACTTGGAATTGGCCAAGAAGCATACTACTTTGGAAGGACTTGAGGGTCATATGTAGAAAAGGAACAAGACCAAAATGTTACATTACAGGGAAAATGGAAGGAAAAGCAGTAGGGCTTCGGCTATGATTTTTAGCTATACTTTTTTTAATGTAGTAATTAGAATGGGAGTCAGGAAACATCTCTATAATCACTGACATGATCTCAGGCAAAACACTTACCATCTGGAGTTTTGGTGTTCCTACCTGTAAAATCCGAGAAACACCTGGAAATTCACATGGGAGAGGTGTTTTATATAATGTCTAGATTATGCTGTTCAGAAGGGCTCTACCTATGGGCAGTATGTGATTCTTCAGTCATTGGCCCAGCTCCTTCTGAGATTAAAGATTAAACTAAAACCAGCAGCTCAGGTTTTAGTCCCTCAGAATTGTAAGGGTCAGGAAGCTTTATACTTGAACATGCAGCTGCATTTAGAGCTGGAGGGAATCTAAAGGAAAAAGAAATCCTTTGAATTAACAAGTAATAGAGATGTCACGTGGCTGTGATTTTGGCTTGCTGTTTAAGTTATGCAGGGTGCACAGGGTACTGTCTGCTCCCCTAGGAGATAGCTGTCAAATTGCATAGAAGATATTCTACAACAGTGTATGATGGAAAGATTTGCCAAACTTCTCTCCACTTTTTCCCCTTAGTTTTGACCATCTTCAACAACTTTCAGGTTTTAGAGGAACAGGGAAGACATTCTGAAATTTTGATACTTGCACTTCTCTGTCCAAACCTTGCAACGCTCAGCAGGAGCAGCATCACAGAGCTCTTCCCGTGTCCTCTCCTGTTGCTCTTTTCAACTCTCAAGGCCGAGGGGCAGGGGCTGACCAGCTGCTGCTATCAAGTGTCCCCTATTAAGGGGGGGGGATGCTGCAAAGATGAGGGAAATCAAGATACAGGGCCTGGCAGCTGCCTCCATCAGGGTCCTGCATTATACCTTGCTCTAGTCCCGTGCCAGCCACACTGTGCAGCTGATGGCTGCCTGTGGCTGCAAAGTGCTGGAAGTGTTTATCACAAACATCTCTTCCAAACCCTTGTCCCGCAGGGGAAACATATGAAATGTAGCAGGGAAGTGCTGCTGAGTCCCACTGATGCACTGCAGCAAGGCAAGTTAGCTGCCATTAGTTCACTAAGCCTGAAAGAAAAGAAAATTACTCTGGCTGGTGCCTACCAGAGTCTGGTACGGAGAAATCTCCATGGCAAATTTCTAAAGGGTGGTGAGGAGAAAACTTCGGATGAGCTTATGGTTTTGCTGCTGTTGTTGAAGGTATCAAACCCCCCAATCTTAGTCTCCGGACGTACTTTGAGAATTCAGTAGTCCGTTTATCCAGCTGAATTAAACTGTTGAAGCTCTGCTGATTTCAGGAAAATCAATGAAGATGTGACAATGTGCCTTGACTGATGAGATGGCCGGGGATACCACTTTCAGTGCCGAGCGGGAAGCCAGTCTGCTGACAAAGAGCTGTCAGCATGTCATAGTGTTTGTAAGATTCGTTGCATAATGTCACTTAAAGAGATGGTAAGGGGAAAAGGAGACACCAAAAAGTAGCGGCTGTGGGCAGAAGGCCAGAAACAGTCATTTCACTGCCATATCCATTAAAAGAAAAGGGGAAAAAAACATCTGTGGCAGCTAAATTGGTATAATAAAGTCCACAGATGAAAGCAAAAAGATCAGAAGAAAAGAAACACAAAACATAGAAAAATGAAACTGGAGAAGTTTAAACGTGCTTTTTATTTCCAGAAGTTTTCAATGGGAAAGGAGGTAGAGGAAAAGATTTTATTAAAAAAATATGAAAAGTTGAGACTGTTTCCTCCTCGTGTGAGGAAATCATTCGCAGAAGGAAGCCAGGGCTGTAGCCCAGTGTATTTCTCTGCACTCGCAGCCATGAGGGAGAGATCCCCTCACAAGTGCGACCAGGGCATGGTTGGTGCTGGAGAATCTCTGAGGACGTGCCACAATTTCCAGCAGTTTTGTTTCTTTCGCCTTCAGGGTGACACTTTTTAAAAATGAGCTTCCAACTACTTTTTGCGAACAACTTCATGGCACATTTCACAAACATGTTGATCTTCGTGTCCTGGCAAAATTCCAGTTTGGGTAATTGCATCTGCATTGGGTAATTACATCTGCATAAGCTCAGCTAGAGATAGCATCCAGAGCACAGGACAAATCCTGCACACAAGCTGCTGACCTCAACTTTGAAAAGAGACCCTGAAGTTTGTGTATTGTTAAATGGTATTGTAATTTTTAACCCAAGGGTGGTAAAATCAGGGTGACTGCATTGCTGCCTGCTTACAGTGTGCCAATCAGTTGAAGTTTGCAGACTACTTCCTTCAGGGTAAACAGAGTCACATAAATGTGTGCTACTTCACAATGAAAAGAGTAGGGTGCCTGTATTAGGGACAGTAAAGAAAAGAGAAGTAGGAAAGGTTAAAGCCATATGAGAGAGAGAGAAATAGCAAGGGAGAAAAATTCATTGCATGCATTCAGTGTCACATCCAAGCTACTACAAATAGTCTGCGATATTATTGCTACAAGAAAATATAAAAAAATTGACTGAAGGCTAACATAAAATTTAGTTTTCCTTTTAAGGCTATTAATATACTACTATACATTGCACTTAAAATACAGAAGACGAACTTTGGTTGCTGTTATTCAAGTAAAAGTAATGCTTGATGGCTGTCGTGAAGTTCCCATACGTATCCTTATATAAAGTGACATTTGAATGCACAAGACCTCACTGAAGTTCAGTCCAGCTGACACTGGGATTTTCTCAAAGTATTTGTAAATATACTGGGCTTGTGAGCACATTTATTCATATGATTGTGGAGGAAATGCTCTTATTTATGAAACACCAGGAGTTTGCTTATAAATAGCTAATTGTATATTCACAACTGCCATCATCACTAGAACAGATACATCTCATCCAGTAGAACTGGTACTGCTCTGATCTCTCTCAATTTAATTCATGGATCACTGACATGGCAATGTACAATTGTGTTAGCAAAGGCAGCTTAGGGAACATAGAAGTAATGAATTCTGAAAGAAACCTGTTTAAAAAATAACATGTATTGCATAGGACACTTTTTGGGGAGGAATGCTGAAGAACAGCACTGTGGCAAGAGGATAACCTGGTAAAACACATTTTTGATGCGTGGTTATTTGTCAGTTATTGCAATGTCAGAGCCAGACATCTCCTCTTGTAATGAAATAAATCCAAATAACAAAAGCCTCTGAATATAAATAGACCATTTGCACTTAACTTGTGTAAGTATAGCCTACCTGGTTGCATCTGCTTCTACAAAATGGAATCAGCCACCCAGAGTAGTCCCATGTTTTCTGTATGGTGGCTTTAGCCACTAATCTATAGTTTAGAAGAAAGCAGGAGCAGAACAACTCATATTTCTCCCCTTTTATCACTGTGCTGTAAAATGTAAGTGACAGATGTGTTTTTGTTTTCCATGACTACAATTAATGATATTCAGAGCATCCCTAACATCATGAGGTGAGTAAAAATCTGCTTTGTGGATTCTGTTGTGCCACATTGGCCAGAAGCTTCTGAGTTAGTTAGCGTTGCCAAGACCGAGGAAGCCTTGGAGATTTGTGGAAGGAGACCTTCAGATGCCCTAAAATGCTGTCAGGCAGGATTGTGTGCACCTGGGAACATCAGGTACCTACATCCTTTTGAAGGTTTAGCATCCAGAATTTTTTTTTTAATCTCAGCCTAATTAGTCAGCAGTCCATGCTATTGATCATAAATAGCAGAGATATAGAAAGGATCCTAATACAATAGATTGAGCAGTGCTTAATTAAGAACAAGCCTTTGATACAGTATGCATAGTGGAATACCTAAATGCATTCTGCTTAACTGTAAATAATTTAGGAGTGCAGTCTCCCCAGTCAACAGCGAATGGTAAGTAGGCACTCTCAAAGATAATTCATGCCTTAATGGGGGCCAATCACACTTTGGAGGTGCCTATGGCCTTGGACAATAGAGGGCTCCTCCGGTGATTATATACTTAAAGCACTTCAGTTAGGTGAGGCTTTTAAGCCACAGTTTTAAAGCCAGAAGGAAGAATTATGTTCAGCCTGGAGACCTCCAGGGCGATGTAAGCCATAGAATTTCACCAAGCATCATTGCTTGTGTGCCAAGCCTTCCGCTTGAACTGGAGCATATCTCTTAAAAAGATCAGCTGGAGAAACTGCCTGTTTAAAACCAGGATGTTCGTTTTTATTATTATAGTTCCAGCATATTTCCTAAAATTGTTGGAATGCCAGATGCCACTTCGGTGAACTCCAGATGGCGGAACTTTAATCAGTAGTGAGATGTGATTTACTAGAAATGCTCCTTTACAGCAAAAGTAGATCTCGGGCTGCTTCTTTTTTAAAGTATTTTGGTTTGCTCTTCAGACCATGCATTCAAAGTTTCTTCACTGTACAGATTCACAATAAGTATCATGGTAAAAAAGTACCACAGAGCTAAATATTGCTTGCAGTGCAGGGTGGTGAGAAGTACAATTCTTTATTATAAGGGTTACCCAAGAGTCTAGAACATCAGACTATCTCCTTTTTTTTCAGGCTGAAAGCCTACTTCTGTTTAGTGTTCACAGTATGCCTCAAAATACATTCCTCCACTTCTCAAGCTCGAAGTGTTGTTTCATATGGTAACAGCATGCATAGTTTTAAATATTTGCATAAGGACCAGATTCTCTGGTCTGCTTTGTTTTTTGCTGCCTGTAGCTTCCCAGCTGGGGTTCCTCCATTGATGAGAGAGCATAAAATCAAAGATAGCTCTCTTCATCTTTCCCCTTTCCAGCCCACTCACAGGAGCAAAGCAGTGGGCAGCAGCCAGAACACGATATACTGCTATCCCCATCCCTCTTGTATTCTTTGTGATCACATCTATCATCTTTTTACAAGGAGACTGAGCTGCTGGAAGGAACCCAAAAGATTTGACCTCATCTTTCTCTTGTGGAAGCCTTTTATACTCTTTCTTTTAGCTAGAAGTGCAACCTCATAATAAAATGCCCTGTTTCCTCCATGGGCCTCAGGAATAACATGACACTGCAGTGTCGTGTCGAAAGATGGAGTGGAAAGGTGCAGAGAGCTGGTGTGATTCACTGATTATGCCTCCATAGAGACTATTTTTTTAACCACAATTGCCCTTTTCTTTTTTTTTTAACTTGTAACTCTGTGTGAACATGGTTCAGAAGGCACAAGACATTAGTGGTGAGAATTTTAACTATTATAACCTGTGAAAATAGCTAG
This sequence comes from Egretta garzetta, assembly GCF_000687185.1. Taxonomy (NCBI): domain Eukaryota; kingdom Metazoa; phylum Chordata; class Aves; order Pelecaniformes; family Ardeidae; genus Egretta; species Egretta garzetta. Next base: position 2,241,256 of record NW_009260192.1, read on the forward strand.
AAATAATTTGGGGCTGGGGGAGTCATTTACACCAAAGAAATCATACTCTACAGCTCAAAATAGCATAAATATGCAAAGCCAAAGCCATCCTTACAGCATGTATAACTTTGAGTGCCCTGGAGTTATTCCCACCATGAATTCCAGTGCTCATACTCTTGTTTTCATAGGGCGCATCTGCTGTGTAGTGCTGGTTTTAATGTGACTCGTTCAGCTTTCATGTCTGTTAAGCCGTGGACATGTGGGCTGATGGAAAGCCCAGGTGCCCAAATACCTGTCCTGTTTTTCAGGCTGGTCCTGAGCTCTGTGCTGCCACAGCTGCCCAGGGTATCAGCAGTAACAGCTTTAATGTAGGATTAGACAAGGCCACAGAACAGTTCACTCTCAGAAGTAGCTGTAGAAACAGCTGCGTATAGCTGACATAGATTTGTGGAGGGCATTACATGAGAGGCCTGCTGTCCTGCTAGCCTCATTCCCCCTCCAGGCACACTGAAGCTGTGTCCACACCTGATGGCTTACCTCTAAAAACAACAGCTAGGTTAGAAATACAGGTGGGGTCAACTCTACTGATGGGTTAAAAAGCAATTGGTCTCCCCGTTTCTCCCTTTCTTAATTTCTCTTGGAAAAATAATAAATACTGTTACAGGGAGAAATCCAACGTATTGATCTGATCTTACCCAATTCTTGTTTTCCCTCACCCTGTTATAGGGGTCAATGAGCAGAACATATGTTGAAAGAAACAGCAGCAGAGCATGGGATGGTCAGGTCAGATGATCACTACTCGGACTGAACTCTCTGAGCCTCTGCCTCTCTACCAGCAAAATCATATGGCATCTTTCATCCTCGAATATCTCATTGCTGAGTCCCCTGTAAAACTTGACCTGCCTCTCTAAGAATGACTTCACGCTGCGCTGAAACACAGCTCCTTGGGGACTGCAAAGTGCTGCCTGTTAAGGGGCATATTGCAACATGAATGAAGCTGAAATTAATATTGGGTTGTCCGATGTTTTCCGGGAGGCATTTGGGTCAATATTTTGGGGCTGAATCTCCATTCAAGCCAAAAGGTTGGTGGGATAATTAAGGACAAGAGATATTCATGAGATCATTTTTATGCCTCATGTGAAGTGTGCCATCAGTCCCACCCTTTCTCAGGATATAATGAAGTCCTTAGTTCAGTACTCACTAGTAATTACTGATCACATAGTTCTGCCAGGACCTGCAACTTTTTAAGTTTTTCTTGGAAGTTACTGATTCTAACAGTAGCCCTGCTCTGGTTACCCTTAACACATTGATAAAATCTCAGCTTTCAGTAACAATACGGTAAAAGTGCACTTTCTTTGTGCCGTGTATCTTCTGCTGCTATACCAGTAACCAGCCATTTATCATATAATCAGATCCTTGCTGAACTATATGCCATCTGTGATCAAATGAATGATGAATAAATTCAGAATGCAATTTTAGCTAGCCTATTTTTTTGTTCATATTTCGTTCTTAGTAGATTTGAGTCTTTTTGACCTTGTGAAAAATGGCTGCATTTGAACTAAAAATGTGTTTTATTTCTAGATAATGGACTATGCCAACTTCCATTTCTTTTGGAATTCAATAGAAACTGTTTGGTATATCAGGACATTTTCTACATCCTTATTTACTTTTTCTTCCTTTCACACTATACTCTTTGATATAGCTAAAACTCCAATCTTTACTCATATCTTCTGGCTCCGGCAATTCTTTTTTGATTTCCATTGTTTTTTGTGTGGCAGGAGCTCTTGCTATCAAGCATTACATTTAGTTTTCCACTCATGTAGCTATGAGCTAAGAAATTACACCAATTTCTTGAGGCCTTCCGAGCTAAGTGAATTTGGCTCAATCTTTCTCAGCTATCAGCCCTTCCATTATTGTTAGGGAATGCTTCAGTGATATTTATTTGTCATTCTGGTAATGCAAGTTCTTTTGCTTTGATGCTGAGACTTTGAAACCTGGATGCCTGACAACATAGCACTTCCTCCAGAAAGAGTCTAATTAAAACGTGCTAATGTAGTGACCCTTGGTCACTTGCAATCCCTGAAGACATCTCCTACAGATATCTGGTTTTGTTGTATGTCAGCTTTCAGCAAAGCAAAAGAAGGGTTGGATTTACTCACAACGTTGTGCAAGGGGTAGCGTGGGGCTTTACACAAGGCAACAGCCATACCTTCCGAAGCTGCTTGGGGAACAGCGTGCTCTCCCATGGCCCTTGGGAAAGATGCAGGCTGCTCCTTCCCCATCATGTGGCCGCTGAGCTTTGTGCAGCTGCTTATCAGACATTTTCTGCAGCTTCTTTAATGATCTGATTTGCATGTTTACCTATATCATGTGCACAGCCATAAACATTGGTTTTGCTAAACAGTGTTTTGGCAGAAGTGAAAAGCATCAGATGGAGACTTGAAATGCTTGACAGAATTCCCTGGGGCAGAAACAGCAGATGGGGGGAGACAGAAATTGCAGCAAGCCTCATAAGAAGACTGGGCAAGGACCTTTGGGAAGACAGAGGCAGTCTGAGCTAACAGGGGAGCCTGAGATGGATACAGTTGCTTAGCAGAGGGGAACCCTCCTGCGAGTTTCATGCAGGTTGTCATTAGCTTCAGTAACTCCTGGCTTTTCTGTTGGGTCCTGTCATTCCATTCTGTTCCCTCATTAAGCCCTCAACTGCTTCTGCTTTTCTCTAGCTCTTCTCATTTACTTCCCATCAGTATTTTCATTTCTGTTTTTCCTCGGCATGGGATCTCACCACATTTCCTCTTTCCATCTCCAGTTCTCCCCATTGCTGCTGTTACTCCCACTTTCTTCTCACATGATTCCTGTCCTTTCAATTCCTCACCACATTTTTTGCCCTGACACCGCTGCTGTCTTAACCCTTTTAGCACTGATAGAAGTCTGCAGAGCCCTTTGGTGCCTGGTTTGAACTTCAGTCCAAATACACGCGCTTGCTGGAAACCCGGTCCGATATAGAGTACACATAGGTAAGAGCAGGCTGAGCGAGCATCCGCCTGAGTGCCAAATGAGGCACGTAATGATTGCCAGGTCTTTACTAGGCTTCGAATGTAGGACTCCAGGTAGCTGTAGCTTCAGTCACACTCTTAATGAATATTCTTCATTGGTAAAGGTGGACAGACAGCTCCATCACAGTTGTATCACACAAAAGATGTAGAGGTGACAGAACCTGTCATGCTGAAGCAATTCTTCTATGACACAGAACAGCAGAACAGCTGCTATACAGCTCCTCTCCCTCTTAAGCACAGAGGAGAGAAACATCTTTATATGAGTCAGGGTGCCAGGAGACCCATGGGCGTTTAAAGGACTGTTTAGGGCAATCCATAGACTGTTTGTACTTCATGAAGGTGAGCCTCAGGCACAGGGTTTTGCAAGCATTAAAGGTGACTCACTAACAACTCAGGCTGCCAGTACAAGCTATGCTAAGGCAAAAGAGCTGAACCCAAGCCAAGAGATAAAGATGCACACTGTCTTATCAGTCAGTGTTCATATGCTGTAGGAATGTCTCTTGAGATGTTCCCCGACACACTTCGCTTGAAGAGAGCGGGCTATTCTCTGCCGTTGCATGGTATCTTGCACTACAACATGTCTAAGTTGCGACTCCTGAAATTTTACCTCATAATACTTCTTATATAGTATGTTACTGCCTTAGAAAAGACACATTCAGCAGGGCGAGCCCTCCAGCTTTACTCACTGCTTCAGAGCAAAACATGTTCAACAGGCAAATTAGGAGAGTAACCTGGTGCCACGCACGTTGCCCAGCTAGATAGGCTGAAAGGTGGTACCCCCTTTGACTGGCCTATGACAGAAATGTCGTAGGTAGATAATTTGGTTATGCTTCTGGACCATCATAGAAAAGTTTAGAAGGGAGCAGAAGGGCATCTAATCCATCCTGTGACCACAAAAAAGATGAACTGTATGTAACCAATCATATGGGTTGGGGTTTCATTCCACTTGTAGTCTAGAAGAGCTAAGAAATTATAATATTAGTTTGATAGTTGGTATTTTAAAGGATATGTTTGATTTTTTGGATAGAGAGTGGTTGCTAGTTTAGGATGATGTATTATTAAATCATTATACAAGGAACTAAGGTAAGTATTTTGAACAAAAGGGTGGAGTATAAGGCAGCATCACAATATAAAAAAACATAAAACTAAGGTAACTGCTTGACAGATTACAGTTGCATTTAAGTTTACTGCATCTGAACAAATACTATGCTGCAAACTGTATTCAGGAAACTTTGTTCTTTTTAATGTCAGTCTAATAATTTTGATGTCTTCAAATGCAGTCACTGATAGAAACTATTCATGCTGTCATTTCTGTTATCGGGGGTAAGGCTGAAAAAACTAAACACACTTTTAAGAAGTGGTAGCATTTGCAAAAATTTGTGTCTGCTTTACTATACATTAACAATAAAAGCAGTCAATAAAACTTATTTTGGCTTGAGTCTTCGAGCCATCTGCAAGCTATCTCTGTGACCTCTAGGATGGGGCTCCAAGTTCAACCTTACTGATGTACTCTGGTCTACCATCATATGTCCAAAATTAAGAAAAGAATGTTTACTTTTAAGATTCCTCCTGCCTGTCTCTTAGTACTGGTGACAGGCAGTCTCAGTGCGTTGTAGATTGCTGGATATTTGGATCGAGCAGTACTCTTGGGGACAGCGGTTTTAATTCAGCCTTGAAAGGAATGGAAGATCTCTTTGTTTCCAGAGGAGTGAGTGCAGCAAGAAAGCAGGGCTATAGATCAAATGGTTAGATTGAACAATAAGTGAGACGATGTATTTTAAATTGTACAGTAGTATAATGGTGGGGAGGTGCCAAGCACTCTTTGGAAAGTGGTTTCAGATGTTTCCTACCCAGAACAATACAAATTTTGGAGACTTCATTTAAAAGCAATCACAAGGCAAAAGGTCACCATGCAAGCTGACTAATTGGTCGCTGGCCAGATGGAAACCTGTACTTTAGTTCATTTCAAGGACAAGTTGCTGCTGGCTAATGTATGGCAGATGGGGAGCCAGGGGAGTTTATTTTCATGAGTCACGCTGATGTGAAGGCTACATAACTCTTTGTACTGGGGGTCAAGCCAGATCTTGTTTTTCTCATCTGAAAGATAGTCTGTGCATGCCCCATGTTAAAACAAGGAAGAAGATGTGTATGGATTAGAAGTAAAGATCTCACCAACAGATCCTATTACCCTGCCACCTCAAACTGAAGGATCATATGCTTATTGTCAAAGTACTGTATAGTTCTAACCCCCTTCATTCTTCTGTGTCCTGTTCAGGATGCTTTCTGGGTGACGTGTGATACTCATCTTCATACACCATTTTGTCACTATCTCCATAATACAGTACATAAATGGAAACATCTTTCCAGAAAAAAATCTACTAGATGATCTCCCTCTCTCTAACTCTTCCAAAAGACCCACTTCTACTAGGAAATTTTCTGGGAGCAATACGATAGCTTACTGGGGAGTAAACCCTAGATGATTGTCACTTGCATGAAGTGGTAATTAGAATAGCTTGTAAATAGTTTGAATAATACTAAATATATATATATATATATAAAATATTGTGTCATCTGACAATTCTGTGAAGATCCACTCATTCCCACCTTGAACATGGTCTCTTTTGTTGCATTTCCTTCCACACTCATCGTACATCCTTCAGATTAGTCTACATCTTTATTTGTTAAGATCTTTAGAGTATCTCCTCTTTTCTGTTTTTGCTGTGGAAGTAGATGTTTCAGCCTCAGGCAAAACATATGATCTACTCCTTGGCTTTCAGCGCTTTGTAAAATTGCCTTTCAATTCTGTTGCTGTTTCCAGTATCCTAGGAACAAAGAGACATTCATGTTTGCAATATCAAAACTTACCAGTTAGTCTTACTTAAAAAGCAAAAATCTAAGATTCACCAAGTGAAGAACAGCCAAGATTCCAAGTAAAGTTTTTTTAGGTTGTGTTGCCTTTGTTTGCTATTATACAGAGGAATTATGGAGTTAAAGGCCCACTTTACTGAAGTACAGGAGGATTGTCCCACATGTGTGTCTGGGAAAGCTCTCTCATAAGTTGCATTCACATTTGGCAACGTTTCCTCCTAATATGAATCTTTTTTTTTTTTTTTTATCCCTGTCTTTTCTTATACAAAAGGTCCTCTAAAACTTTAGCTAGCTAAAGAGGATGCACAATGCTATGCATGCTCTGTGCAGATGACAGCTCTGGGCATACCATCTTGTGTTTACATTGTAGAATATGACTTTCATAAATACTTTTCTCCAGTGACTTAGGTTGTAAATATATTGATATGCAACTTGGTGCCAAGCTGGAGAGCTAATATGGGGAGAGAGCTGTCAATCTGGGTTGCTATGTGTATAATATTTGGACTATGCTTTCAGAATAGACCACACTGAAAGCTAGATGAGGTTGAGAGTTAGCTAACTTCTGCAGTTATAAAGAAAGTTGCATGCTGTTTAGACGTAGATGTAATTTTGACTAAGTGAAGCATGAAGGGAAAAGAAATAAAATTGAAAGTGAGAAATGGGAATTTTTTTTTTTCTGAAAATTTTCTGAAAAGCTCTCTCATAAGTTGCATTCACATTTGGCAACGTTTCCTCCTAATATGAATCTTTTTTTTTTTTTTTTAATCCCTGTCTTTTCTTATACAAAAGGTCCTCTAAAACTTTAGCTAGCTAAAGAGGATGCACAATGCTATGCATGCTCTGTGCAGATGACAGCTCTGGGCATACCATCTTGTGTTTACATTGTAGAATATGACTTTCATAAATACTTTTCTCCAGTGACTTAGGTTGTAAATATATTGATATGCAACTTGGTGCCAAGCTGGAGAGCTAATATGGGGAGAGAGCTGTCAATCTGGGTTGCTATGTGTATAATATTTGGACTATGCTTTCAGAATAGACCACACTGAAAGCTAGATGAGGTTGAGAGTTAGCTAACTTCTGCAGTTATAAAGAAAGTTGCATGCTGTTTAGACGTAGATGTAATTTTGACTAAGTGAAGCATGAAGGGAAAAGAAATAAAATTGAAAGTGAGAAATGGGAATTTTTTTTTTTCTGAAAATTTTCTGAAAATTAAAATCTTAAATTTAAAACTTAAATCCTTTTGCAAGAAAAAGGGAAATCTAGAAAAACCTCCGTGGTTCTATACCCTTTTTTACAAATAAAAATAAATATTTTTTAAAATTTAAATTGAAATGTACATTTTAAAAAGCTGCCATTTTTAAAGAGATCCTAGAACATCCCTCTGCAATCATAGCATTGAATTAAATTGCAATGAATTTTAGCAGCAGAAAGGATCTCTACTTGCAAGTGTAGACTCTCAACTGCTAAAGAATTAAATTGTTCTAAAAGGCAGGGTTTTACAGAATATGTGCAAATAAGGTGTTTCGTTCAGGAGCAGCAGCGTTTGGTGGGGGTTTTTTATTTGCTTGCTCACAAAGGTATTGAAAAATGTCCTTAAAAAGTCAAGAATAAACAACCCACAAAGTCTAGTACTGAGCTAGCCAGCCTGTAAATGCCAAGCTAAACCCAGGGGTAAATGGTTCAACCCTTAGCTAGTCAGAGGAAAGGGGATAGCAAAAATAATTAAGTCAAACCAGGAAGAGATAAAAATAGATTGGCAAGCCGAAACAGAGGGAACTATTTTCACTCTGATCATTTCAATACTGCCTTGATCCCTGTAGTTATGGAATTGTCTTAAAAGTTGTAAATTGTTTTTTTTTTAAAGACTGTATAGAATTAATTCTTTTTATGTTGTTACCTTGTTCCTGGGTTTTTAGGAGGGATATCTTGCAGAGTTTCTCTGCAAACATGAGTTTAGAAATTTACATTAAGCAGAAAAGATGCATTAGAAGTTATCCTGTAATCCCATGACTCCAAGAGCTGGAAAATTTAAGAAAAATGCCGAATGCTGGCACTCTTGGAAATTAAAGAGCAAGCACAAATTACACTTCTGCCTGAAACTTTCTCCCTGCTGATGCCGGTGACCCTGTGCCTCCAAGGGCAGCCGTCTCTGCGATTCTGCAGCCCGAGGGAGAACCAGAACTGCTGAGAGGTTGCTGCTCTGCAGCGTGACCACAGCACGCAGCCTGATTTTCTTGGGAGCAGGATACGGCAAAAGAAAGGCTTTGCAATGAGGCAGCACGTGGCTTTCCCAAGTGCTCAGAGAAGCGTGGCACAGATGCCTCTGAAGCAGCTGGTACCTGCATATGACCGCAGGTCTCCCCATGGCAGTGTTTGCGCGGGCACTGAGCTCTGCAGATGAGAATCTGACCATGGTTTGCAACACAAGGCAATGTGAAACACAGTTAAAACCACAGTAACCTCGTCCCACACAGCACATAAACCCTCTGCTGATCTGTCTTCTTTGGCAATATCAGCCGCATCGCTGGTCCCGGGGGGAACTTTCCGTGTCAGGCTCTCCAAGAGGGTCAGTGGCCTCAACTTGTCCTGTACCAGAGCTGAGCAGGAAAAGGAAATTGATGGAGTGAACAGTAAACCAGCTTCACAGTACTTTAAAAGCCAGCTTTCATCATGTGAGGGCCTCCTTTGGCTCCATATTGATTTGATTGGGTTATCTTCAGCAAAGCATCTGTTTTAATTTACAGCTAATGCTCCAAAGGCTTGAATCCTGAGTCAGAAATTCTCCCCTACCCCCTCAAAATGAACAAAGGTAATACTAATCTCAAACACAGAAAGCAAGTGAGTAAATGGAAAAAACACAGACATGCAACTACTCTTTGATTTAAAGATAATATCATAGAAATCCAAAAATGTTTCTTTGCTATCACCCCTTAGGTCTTTACTGTCTCACTGTTTTTTTTACCAAGAGCAAGCATTAGCTAGAGATTTGGATCAGATTTGGGAGAAAGTTGACTGGGGTTTGATCCAAAATTTATCAGGAAATTCAATTTTGTAGAGGCCAAAGCTCATTTGAATCTGTTAGAGAACAGTTTTGGCCAGAAACATAGGGGAAGACTAAAACAGTTGAAAGTTTTCTTAAAAGTGCTCTTGTTTTGTAATGGATCTATTTGTTCAAAAAAAAAAAAAAAAAAAAAGGAGAAATTATCAAAACAGTAAAAGATTACAACCCCAAAACAAACAATGCTGTAAGTCAAACAAAATGTTTTATTCAACCCAAGGGTATATTTCCAGGTTGTTTGTTGTTGTTGCTGTTGAAGAAAGTAGTCATCATTTACCTTTTAGGTCAACCCAGATAAAAATTAATGGGAGATTCTTCAGGTTAGCAGCAAAACCAGCAAAGCCATTATTCACATGGATATGTTTTTCTTGACTTTTATTATAGCAATATGTTTTATCTGTACAATATGCAAGCTGTTATTCTAATAACTGTTGTTATGCCTGAAAACATCTTGCACTTCCCGATTTTGAAATTTTCCTATGCGGAGAAAATCAGTATTTTCATAGCTTGCGTTTGTTTCGTGATGCAATCTACCTTCTGCTGCTGACTGGCTTTAGATTTTCAGGGTAATTTCACTTGCGACTTTGAGTGCATTGGAGCCAGGCAGAGGAATGAAAGGCAAACGTCCGAATTCACCACAGCCTCTGTGCCCGCATTGCTGCTCCTTGGCAGAGTGCCTTCAGCTGCGCTTCAAACTGCAAAGCCCTAATGAGCCCGGAGGATAATTTTAAGAGATGGTCTCCCAGCACTCAGATGGGTTGCTGGCTCTCCAAAGTGGTCTGCGGTCTTTGAAAGATGAGCATGGTGGGGCTGCCAGAGGAAGATAAAGGTGAAATATAGGCAATGTGGGTGACACAGAGGCAAGGTCAATACACAGAGGCCCTGAAAAAGGGTACTCTGAGCTAATTCAGAAAAGGAGGCTGAGGGGAGACCTTATCGCCCTCTATGACTCCCCAAAAGGAGGCTGTAGCAAGGTGGGGGTCGGTCTCTTCTCCCAGGTAATAGGCGATAGGATGAGGGGAAATGGCCTCAAGTTGCATCAGGGCAGGTTTAGATTGGACATCAGGAAAAGTTTCTTCACCGAAAGGGTTGTCAGGCTCTGGAATGGGCTGCCCAGGGAAATGGTCGAGTCCCCATCGCTAGAGGTATTTAACAGACAGGCAGACGAGGTGCTTAGGGACATGGTTTAGTGGTGGGATGGCAGGGTTAGGTTAACGGTTGGACTTGATGATCTCAAAGGTCTTTTCCAACCTAAATGATTCTATGATCCTATGATTCTATGAATTTGCAGCATGTGTGTTGACCCAGAGCATGGCTGGATCAAAGACTTCGCTTCCTTAAAATCCAGTCAAATATTGGTGTTGAAAGATTCAGCATGAGGAAAGAGAGAGGGGGATAGAAGAGCTCAAAGAAACCTCTGCCAGCTAGCTGTTGCTGGCCTGTCCTATCGAGCAGTAAGGTCATCTCAGTTGCTGGCACACTCTCTTGTCTTCCAAAATGTCAAACCAATGAAAAGAAGCAACTGTTTTTCGTTCCTGCTGCTGGTGCTTCTGTTGAAATTGCAAAGATTTTCGAAAGTGCTGATACAGAAGATTTGCAATTGGGTACAGCTGTTGACAACTCCTTTCCTGAGTAATGAAGTCTAACAAAGGCAGTGCCTGCTGCTGCCTGGAGCCGCGCTGCCGCCACTTAGCAGGGTGACAGCTGAAATCTGTACAGCAACTTTTTTATGACACGCCGAACAAGCCAGAGCACTTTCACCCTGGGAACAAGGGAATAAAATATTGATCTAGGTACGACGAAATAGTAAGACAAGCCAGGCTGTATCTCCCTTCAAACTGCCAATCTGCCATCTGCTATGCTGTCATTTTCCCTCGCACCACTGACACAAGGAGTGTCCAAACTTCGGCATGTTTTGCAAACAGCAGTGCCCAGTGGGCTGTTGCTGTAGGTCTGCCATCAGCATCAGGCCCATTCCAGACTACTTAACCATTTAATTTGGTAAATGTCAATATGGCCTCTTTGTTTTTCCCGGCACCATATGCTATCCGATTAAGAGTCAATCAGGTTTCTCTCAGCTCCTCTTTCTTTCAGGAAGATCATTGGCAGCTGACAGCCCCCACTGGGAGTTTTAGGTAAAGAAGCACCGTGTGCTGGGGAAGTGCTGCTGTTACTGTAGGCGTTGCTGTTCTGCTTCGGAAACGATGCCGTGAATGTGGGGCATCGTTGCGCAACTCGCACTACAAATACCAAGTAGAAACACATGCCTGCTCTGAAGGGAGGCAAGGGAAAGATTCCACAGGTAAAGGTAGACAGAACGAGAATGGGTGTGAACCTGTGGAGTTTTGCTAATAAATAGTAGGAAGGACACTAAACTTGCTCACAGAAAAGCGCTTAAGTTTTATTCGTTTCCCTTAATACTTGAATCAAAGGAGTGACACAAAGGAATTTTTATTGGGCAAAAGTCAAAGTGTGATGAAGAAAAGAAGAGAAAAGGGGGAACAAAAGAAAAAGAGAAGGAAACAATAATAGATCCTACTATCATGCACTTAGAGACATTACTCACAGTCAGTCAAGATAGAAATCTCTGTTTTACAAATTCTACGCTGCTTTGCTCCTCTCCCTCATACGAATGCTCTGTGCACACACTTCTTGTTCTTTGAGGGCTATTAATTTATCTTCTCTTCTTCATGGTCCTGTAGATCATCTGGTTTGATTTTTTTAAATAGGAGCAGGCAGGAGTACATACAAAGCAGAGGGAAAGGCAGGGTTTATTCACAGAACAGGCAGAGTGATTTAGTCGAAAGAGCGTTAGCCTCAGACGGGACAAAGGCAGCCTTAAGTCCCATTTCTGGCACAGCCACTGACCTCCTGCGTAACCTTAACCAAACCGCACCTTTCTGCTCGGCCTCTCTGACGCCCATAACCCTGTCGCAGGACCCCCAAGAGAGCTGGCTCCCTCACATTTGCTCTCCAGCTGCACGTTTGCCTGATCTAGCATTCAGCCTGCACGGCAGCATTCACCTTGGAGTTTTCTTCCCTTTGCACTGGAAGGTGAAAAGCTTCTCTTTCTCCCTGAGGGGTGGGGGTGTCTCTTTGCAGGGAAGGATGTCTGCGAGAGGTTGGTGGGGTGGTTTTTTTCTGTGGATAAAAGTGATCACACGACAGAGGGCAGTCCTCCAACCTTCCACCTAGCCTGCTTTGGGGGCACTGCTCGGGAGACCGTACACCCACTGCCTGCGAGAGATGGAGAGAGGAGCGGTGGTGGAAGGGGAGAGAGCCCTGCCACCAGCTCGCCCAGCAGCCTGCTCCGGCGCCGCTTTAAACTTCACCCACCGCAGGACCCAGCCCAAGGTCAGGCTTACAGCCAGCGCGTGCTGTGGCTTGATCAAAGACCCGGGGCTGCAGTTACATTTGGAAAATGGCTTTTCATTGGTTTCGTAATATGAGCAGGGGGAGACTGGTTATAAAGATCTAGTTTTTCCTCTCCTGCTGTATTGAATTTGCTCACTCACACTGCTTTTTTTTTGCTCCTTTTTAACCTGGCAGTTTAGAAAACACAAGCTGCACTGCCAGCTTCCAGCTGAAACCAGGGGTCTGAGCTCCTGCTTCAGGAGCTGGATCTTGTACCCTGATTTGAGTCATGAAGTTTGAGGCAGCATATTGTGAACATGGCAATGACTGCCAAGTCTGCCGGGGTTTACTATGCGGATTAAAATAAGTGTCACTTTGTAGACCTGTCCTTCAAGTTCCATTCCTTATGCAGCACTGGGCAGCCTTAGTGTGTCTGTTGGAAGGAATATGGGGATTTAGTTTCTGTGTAGGCGGTTTCATCTGAGAATTCTTACTTAGAATTTTTGTGTGTGAGTGTCATTCCTACTGCTGTGGAAGGATCTGTATATCTGAGTTGTTATAATTTTTATTTGCTATCCTGTTTTTTTCCATCCTCATCTTTATACATCTTGTCTTTTGGACTGCTCTTTTCAAGCAAAGGCTATTGCACATCTATACAGTAAAATTCTAAGCATTTAGGAGGACTGATCAGGTTACAGCTCTTTGGATGCCGTCAAAATGAAGTGTTTGCTATTAATGACAGGTTACTAAAGTTTATCCTCAAAATATAAACCAGGATTCTTAATTTATTCATTAATTGATTATTTACATTAAACATGCTCTGTAAATTTAACAGTCATTTTTCAGGCTAGGATTTGGAAGTTGCTAGATAGCCCATGTCATGTCATTAGTCTAGAATATATTAATGATTTATTTTCTACTCAGGGTGTTAACTCCTGTGAGTCCCTGAAAATCATTGTCTACACATGGTACCAGATTCTCTTGCTTACCCAAGAAAAAAGGGCTCCACGCATGCCAATCTTAAAAAGTTGGAGACAAAGCTTGTTCTTTTTTTCCAGCTCGGGTGTCTTACACAGTTAGGCTGAAGTAACCACAGTCATTAGTGGTAGAAAACGAGCTTTTTTGACCTTCTGAATATTGAGCAAGCCCAAGAAAGAAGCTGTCCTTTCACCTCTGCCATGGGCCTTGCAGTTCAGAGCCGAGTTAGGCAAGTGTGGCTTTGCAGAAGTGTTGCACTCCCTTGCAGACACGTGCTGGCCACACGTGGGAGAAGGACAGATTGCAATTCCAGAGCTGTCACTCCAACATTGCTCGCGATCGCTTTGCTCACTTCAGGGAGATGAAAGATATTGCTTTCTGCTTCCTGCAGTGACTTTATTGCAGGTGTGCCCCCTAACAAATACACTTGCTCACTTGGTCAATAGAGTAAATTGAGGCTCTAAGGGGAGCAGAGGGACTAAAAGGGACAGGAGACAGGATTAAGAAGTGTATTTTCTCTATGAATGGATTGAGTGTGAAATTAGTACTCCAACTAATCTGTTGGAGCAGAACATCAACGCAGGACACATGGAGCTGGTCTTCCTTTTCTCAAAATTAAGTGCTTGCTACTGACCAGCTACAATTAAACTCTCTGGCCTTTGATGAAGAGAGATGCTGTGTTTTGTGCTAAAAATACTCCTCTTTGGCTGAAATAAGAGGATGAGACTAGATAATCACAGAATGCAACATTAACCAGGAAGACAAAAATGGATAGTCAATTTAGTCCAAAGCTTACTGGTTCATTATTTCATGTCACCAGGCTCTTCAAAAGAAATTACGGCATTTACTCATTGGAAACCAGAGCTTGTCTGGTTGCAACACTCTCCTGGATATTCTTTAGCTCAAGCAGTGTGTTGATATGTGCATTTTGCTTTGACAAATGAGGCAAATTGAATGCCCTAAGGGATCAATAGATTTTGCTACTTTCCACATATTTTCAATACATTCAGTAGCTAACCGAGAAGACTGCAGACACCTCAAAACTTAAGGGCTTGAATGAGTTGAGGCTAAATTAAAGATATTCATTAAATATGTGAGCCCATGTACATAAAAACCAAAGCTAACCCAAGAGAGAAGAGCGCCTAGAGCTCAGAGACAAGGACTGAGTTTTGTCCTGGTTGCTGCAGGGCAGTCTGATCTAAAGGGCAAATGGTGGCTGCAGACCCGATCTAAATTAGGGTGGTCTGGAGCTCTGGCCACAGCCCTTGAATAAGGGGCTGAATCAATATCAGGAGACAGAGACCATGAATCTGTTTCTGCCTCTTGATTTGGTATTTTTCAGTAGCTGGAGCAAGGCTTAGTTGGTTATTTTCCGTATTAGCATAGTAATGCTCTGGCATATCTGTGAAAATCCTGGCTAAGAGGCTGCCCTTTCACTGAGGCATTTACAGCTAAACCAGGGAAGTGGTGATAGAGGGAAGGAAGGGAGGGAGGGAGGGAGGGAGGGAAGAAGGGAGGAAGAATTGTCAATATACAGTGACCAACAAACAGGACTTGGTTCCCACTTTTGGCAGCTCTATGTCTAATCCTGGGAAGGGAGCATTTATTATCGGATACGTCTAGAAACACACGACTGGGAGGGGTACAGGTTAGTCGCCCTATCTCTGCCTCAGGTTTGCCAGTGCCAGACAGGTGGGACCATTAGGGGAGGAGGGCTCTGCAGAGGGACCTGGACAGGCTGGATCAATGGGCCGAGGTCAACTGTATGAGGTTCAACAAGGCCAAGTGCCGGGTCCTGCACTTTGGTCACAACAACCCCGTGCAACTCTACAGGCTTGGTGAAAAGTGGCTGGAAAGCTGCCTGGCAGAGAAGGACCTGGGGGTACTGTTTGACAATTGGCTGAATATGAGCCAGCAGTGTGCCCAGGTGTCCAAGAAAGCCAATGGCATCCTGGCTTGTATCAGGAATAGTGTCGCCAGAAGGAGTAGAAAAGTGATCACGCCTCTGTACCTGGCACTGGTGAGGCTGCACCTTGAATACTGTGTTCAGTTTTGGGCCCCTCACTACAAGTGACGGGAGACCTTATCGCCCTCTACAACTGCCTGAAAGGAGGCTGTAGCCAGGTGGGGATCAGCCTCTTCTCCCTGGTAATGGACAAAGGGACGAGGGGAAATGGTCTGAAGTTGCACCAGGGCAGGTTTAGGTTGGATATTAGGAAAAATTTTTTCAATGAAAGGATTGTCATGCATTGGAACAGGCTGCCCAGGGAAGTGGTTGAGTCCCCATACCTGGAAGTATTTAAAAGACAGGTAGACGAGGTGCTTAGGGACATGGTTTATTGGTGGGATGGCAGGGTTAGGTTAATGGTTGGATTTCATGATCTTGAAGGTCTTTTCTACCCTAAATGATTCTATGATTGCTCTGACACACGGGGATGGCGATGAGCTCAGCTTGACTCCATGTAGTCCTTGAGGCAGCCGGCACAGCCCCTGAGAGCAAGCTGTTGTTCTGCTGATCTTCCCTCAGTGGCTGCCTATTTGTTGGCATGACCGTCCCACAGGCACATCCAAGGGCCTCAAAGTCAAAGTTCAAACTGCCCATGCTTAGCTCGGACTGCGTAGCATTTGCTCTGTGCAAAAGATGTGATGGGTGCCCATGCTGAGACCGACGGGTGCCCAGATGCGAGCAGGAGGGGCTCCGTGAAGAAAGCCTCTGCTGCAACGGGGAGAGGAGCTGAGCGATGCCAAGATGCATGCAGCAAAGGACACTACATGCGCCTGCTTTTGCTGGCACTGAGATCAGCCTCTGAAGAGGGCCATGTGCTCTGGCCTTAATTGTAGGCTTTGCTTGATGCTTTTGCTTGCCTTCCAGTAATGTTGATGAATGGCTCAAGCTTGTGTGTAAGCACGGCCGTGCACTTTCCAGGACCTTAGCAGTTCATTTTATCCTCCTCAACCTGCTGCTGAAGTTTTTAGACCTTTTTTATCCACTTACCAAGCAACCTGAGCAGTCACAGGTCTCCAATGAGGTGGCAGCATGTGTCACTGAGGCAGGGAATTAGATGACATTTTTGTACCTTTTTCTTTCCACTTGCATTAGTCTGGCTTCTTTCTTTACTAGTCTTACAAATATTTCTGTGCCAGCGTTTGCAAAGCATCAGCATTTTTTGCTGTCTTTTCTGACCTGTGGATATTGCAGGGTATGTGATGAAATACTCTGTATTCTTTGTGATCTCGTAGGGACTTATCACTCCTTACTATGCACAGACCCTTTACGTTTTTCTGGGAGTATAAAAGGGGGAGAAAACCTAGAAAAAAGGAGAAACGGTTTGCTGTAAAGGATCATCTTGAGGGGCACCATCAGAAATAGGGAAGGGGCATGTAGTGTTCAGCTTAGTACCACCTGACTGGCTCCTAAAGTTGTTAAAGTAGGGTTGAGCATACCCTGGCTAACATCCACTGCTCAGCCGAGATGGAAGCTCTCATCTCCTCCATTCTTTTCATCCTCCCTACCCCCCTTCCTGCATTAATGTTATTTGGAAAGATTCCATTCTTCACTAGGAAGTAAAATGAGAGGAGATAAATAAAGAAGGGAAATGGTATAGAAGGCCAATTCTCCCGAAAATGCATGTCTTCTGTACGCTGACTATAATGTACCGTAGGAGTCTCAATTTCTTGTTTTAATAAGTATAGAGACTTAAAATTTTTAAGGCAACATGATACAGCTGGTTGTGCCTATGAATTAGTTTTTCCCCAGTCAATAGAAACTGAGCAGTAATAACCTTAATTAACATTTACATAATTGTGATTAGTAACTTACAAAAGAACTGTTGTAGTAACATTATAAAAGATTATTTAGCAGTTATTGAATTATGCTTTCCTTATTTAATTTTTTTTTAAGTCGCAGTGAGCAGCAAACAGGATGTGTCTGGTTGATTATGTAATTAAACCTATTAAGTAGCTGTAAGCTGAAGTAATTAAGGAAAGTTTGAGCACTTTCTAGGGCAAGATCTACAAGAAGTCCAAGCGTTTCCTAAGGAGTCCAGCTAAAATGCCAAGGTCATCTGGCTTGAAACTTCGCTCTAGGTTGTCTGTCACTGGTAGTTTGTTCACTGGTAGCTTCATATGCTTATTCTCAACAAGTGCTCCTCGAGCACTAATGCCTAATTCAATTAAGTGGTACACTTCATTACTTACTGCTCGGCTTCAGCGGTGCTATGAGAATTGGGGCCTAGGATAACTCTTTTTTCAATGTCAAATTACCTCAAGTGTCAGTTGTGATGGATCCAGGACTAACCTCGGACCAAGATTAAAGCTCCATGACTGTGCCCGGTGTGTGCCTTGAATTTTTATGTGGATGCTCAGAAAGTAGCCCAGCAAAGGGGAAGTGGGTAGTGAAGCGGAAGGGAGATAACACTTGCAGGTCCCTCCAGAAGACCAAAAGAAACTAGTTGTGATTAACAATCAGCAGCAGGTTACCAGAGACTTAAAGCAGAAACAAGAGCAATAAGTCTCTTGATAAGGCACTGTGGGAAGTATCAGGTCTGATTTTTATTTTGAGGTTTGAAAGGACTGAGGTGATGTTAT
Source organism: Egretta garzetta (assembly GCF_000687185.1). Lineage (NCBI taxonomy): Eukaryota > Metazoa > Chordata > Aves > Pelecaniformes > Ardeidae > Egretta > Egretta garzetta. The sequence goes on from NW_009260192.1 coordinate 2,259,139, forward strand.
TGAAAAATGCAGAACATTTTAAAAAGAGATCTGTGCTTTGGTCTTGCAGAACTCAGAATATATCATCATTTGAAAAAGATCAGAAGGAAAAAAAAATACAGAAACTAAATGAAAAACAATGAGTGTCAAACATTATAAGGAAGTTCATTTCCTTCCCTCAACCAAATGGTTTGATATTAGAGAACCACTTATACACATGCACTACTGCACTGTTTCTCCATCATTTACAGACACCGCAGCAAAGAAATATTTCAGTGCTGTAGGAGTTATTAATGGACTGATATTACTGTTAGTGCTGCTGAAGAACTCGCAGCAAATACGACATTACAGAAAGAAAATCAAAAGGTAATGATAGGACAGTTTCCCTTAAAGTTGCTCACCTTTGGGTTTATTACAGTTTATCTGTACTTACAATGTGATGCTTGTTTTTCACATTCAGCTTTCTTGCCTTTATTCTACCTTTATGTTTCCTGGGCTTCTTGTTTTCCTCTTCCCTCTCAGCATCACAGGATGATAGCCCATTGCCAGAGAAGTCCTTGGAACTGGCTGCACCCAACTCCTCTGCCATCCCAACAATCTTTACTCTCTGTTTCTGCTTGTTCTCAGGTCACATTTGGAAAAGATTTCTCTCTCCAGTCCCAGCATGTTAAATTATGCTGATTTTTGTAAGTTGAAAGTGACCAACAGTGTATGTTTTCAATTAATTTTTAAGACTTATTCTTTCTGAGATTGCACATCTCTAAACTCGAACTTCCTTTGTGCTTTGGCAACCAGCTGAAAATGAGATAGCTTAGTGGAGAAGGAAGTGAATTATTAACCCTCTCAAATGCTAAGAGCATCAGCTAATGAAAACACCGTATGTTAGAGATCTTTGAGAAGTATGGTATAGGGCTTAGAGGACCCTCAAGGAAAGTGACTGAAATATGAACTAGAAACCCAGAATGTTTATAAGTCATGTAACTAACTTCTAAGCTAAAAAAAGAAAAAAAAACCTAGCTGATGTGCCTTGCAAATGAATCACATGAGGGTACAACAGACCACTGTGCGCAGTAATCACTAAACGCTCAGATGTTAGACTAGAGGATCCAAAATACTGTTGCATTTTAGCATACAGGAGACCCATAGCTCTTTTTATTGCCTGCTTTGGCTACGCTTCTGTGTGTTCCCAACTGTGAATTTTGACTGCACGTTAAGTATGGAATAATCCAATTTTGCACAGCAAAACTTGGCAGATGCAGATGCATTTCCCTGATTCAAACACAAGATGTTTTAGTTTTGTACAGATTCCACATCAAACTTGAAAATTCTTTTTAGGGCACAAAAGCTACACCAAAACCAGACTGGATTTTTCTGAAGCTAGTCACCCATCCATTAAAATTGATAATAAAGTGAAAGTACAGTTAAAGCACAGTAAAAGGAGAAAAATGTACCACCCTCATTGGAACAAATGAGAGAACAACAGCTTCTATTGACAGTTGCTTTATTACTGGAAAAATCCCTTTTTGGGGGGGAGCAGGGGGAGTGGATTGCACGGAGCCATCCTGTAAAGGCAAAGCCTAGTTGCTGTTAATCCTGGCCTTTGGCAGCTGAAAATCTGTGCTCCGGCTCTGTTCAGCCCACTCCTTTTTGAGAGCTGTGGCAAAACCAATAAATTCCTACTCTGCTGCATCCGCAGCTCGTGCTCAAAGTCTCCTGTAATCAGACATCCTTCAAAGATTCCTCCTTCAGTAACACCACTTCAGCGTTTACGGAGCCAGAAATGCCAGGCAAACATGGTGAAATAAGGCTTTCTGCCTTAAGCAAGTCCTGCTTCTCAAGCTGAGTAAGTTGGTTCAGTTCTTCTGAGAGACAGGGGCTGAACGGGGCTTCAACACACGTCAGACGGTGCTGGAGTTTGGCAATACCGCCGTCTCCAAACCACGGCGATGCTGAGCTGCTTCGTGAGCAGCTCAGCGATTCCCTTTGGAGCCTGGGAGACTGATGGGCAAGAAAAGACGGTGGCTGGCACAGCTCCCCCAGCTCTAACCCACCCATGCTCACAGATCCATCTCATAAATCTATCTCAGTCTATTTACTGGGGCCATGGAGCCTGCTAGTGTCGGTGATTGCTCATTAGCTTATATTCATGACAATTATCCCTAAGGAAGGGGGAGGCTATAAACTCTGCTTTTAGCATGCAAATTAAGCAAAGTTTGGAATTACTACACAAAATCACCGAATGCCAGGCTGTCATTACTGCAGTTGGTTTTTCAGAATACAGTTTTAATTGAATCATACGGTCATAGAATCATAAAATGTTTTGGGTTGGAAGGGACCTTTAGAGGCCATCTAGCCCAACCGCCCTGCAGTGAGCAGGAACATCTTTGCCTAGATCAGGTTGCTCAGAGCCCTGTCCAACCTGGCCTTGAATATTTCCAGGGATGGGGCATCTACCACCTCTCTGGGCAACCTGTTCTAGTGTTTTGTCACCCTCACTGCAAAAAATATCTTCCTTATATCCAGGCTAAATCTACCCTGTTTTAGTTTAAAGCCATTACCCCTTGTCCTATCACAACAGGCCCTGCTAAAAAGTTTGTCTCCATCTTTCTTAGAGGCCCCCTTTAAGTACTGAAAGGCTGCTATAATGTCTCCCTAGAGCCTTCTCTTCTCCAGGCTGAACAACCCCAACTCTGCATAGGAGAGGTGCTCCATCCCTCTGATCATTTTTTGTGTCCCTCCCCTGGACCTGCTGCAACAGGTCCAGGCCTTTCCTGTGCTGAGGGCCCCAGAGCTGGACGCAGAGCTCCAGGTGAGGTCTCTCCAGAGCAGAGCAGAGGGGCAGAATTGAACTAATTATCACAGACTTCCACAGGTATTCTGAGGCTTTAATGAAACACTTTATAAGAATTTTAATCATGCTCCCATTGAAGGCAATGACAAAAATGCTTCAATGGCATTGGGTCGGAGTACACACAGTGCAGATTATTTATTTTTCTTGTATAGCGAAATAATGACATAAATTTGCAGCTGGTACAATAAGAAGCTTTAAACTCAGGTACTCATGATTAATTCTATTTGGAATATTTAGACAACTAGAGCCTTAAATCAAAAATAGGTAAAGCAAATTAATAGCTAATTTAGGATGTTGCCAAAAATAACATCATGCAGACACGGAAGGTGGAAGCACCACATTTCATACTCATACCAAATGAGCCAGCCTGCAAACACCAGCCCTACTGCCACAAAACCCTCCTGACACAGCACCTATGGCAAAGGCAGAGACTGTCCCGCACTCGCTAAAGTGTGTGTGTCTAAGTCATGGTAATTAGGACTTCAAATGAATTAATAATAATAATAATCATCTTATTGATTTCAGCAAGATGGCTTAGCAGATCATCATCTAATATGTGCAAACAAAGGAATGTGCTGCCCAGAGGAGTGGGTGCACATAACAAAAATGTTTAGATCTGGTTTCCTCCAGCGCTCTGTTCTGCACAGACGTTTACACCTATGGAAAGGTGCACACACCCTGCTTCCTTTCTGACCTGACCAAGTGTTCCCTCCTGCCTGCCCTGCACACAGTTAGCAGGATTGCACAGTGCATTGAATCTGGGCTACTACATGGTCCATAATGGCAGAATATGTGTAGGACAGTAGTTATGGCTTTAGAGGAACAGTTCTTTTAACTACAGCCTGTCTGCTACTGAAAAGCCTAGTGTAGGATTTGGGTGCCAGGGTGTAGGGTGGTCTCGGGTGCCTGAGGCACTGGTGCAGGGCAGTCAGGTATCACCCATGCCCTTCCAGAGTGGCAGCTGGAGGCCAGGAAAGATGCTCTAGGAAGAGATTCCGTGTGTAAAATGGGACTAAACATGCTGGTTTAGCCACCTGAGCCTCTCCTCAGATGTCTGTGTATGATCCCATTGTCTGGTAGCACTAGAAGAGGCTTGGGATGCAACCAGCTCTCCCCAGCAGAAAAAAGTATGGGCAGAAGGTAATGGCAGGCTCCACCGTATGTTGCTTTAGCTAGAGCACCTAGGGAGGAGGAAGAGTAAGCTAACTTAGCCAAGCTTTTGAGAAATGTGTTATGGGTAATCTAGTGAAGGATACAATGCCCAAGGGCAATAAAGATGTAGGAACACACATCAGAGCTAAAAGCAGTCATCTGGTCCTTCTAACAGCCTCACCAGGATCAAATTTCCAACAGATGTCTGCATCACCTGTCCTTTATAAACATCTTTTATGCAGACAGAGTCCTCAGTCCTCCCAAGCAAGTCATTCAACTGCTGCTCTATCCTTAACATTCAGGGGCTGTCTCATTTTTTTATTAACCTCCCTTGCTGTAGTTTAAACCCATTATTTCTTGTACCTTTTTATGTATTTGAAGACTTGCTGTGACATCTTCCCACTGTTGTAATCACTTAAATTGTGCCACTTCCTTTCTTTTGATCTCTTTTTTTCTCTCCTGTTAGATCATATTTTCTAGACTTCTGATAACCCTTAGTGCTTTCACCTGGCCACTCTCCAACTGCAGAAGCCCTGGCTCTTCTCCATCTCATCTCTCGCTCCTTACTGAATCCTTTGCAAAGTATATGAGGCTGGTCCTAGCCCTCAGCAGCTCCATCAAATGTATAGGTGGCATCAGAACAGCCAAACATTAGTTGTGTGGCTTATGCTAGCCATCCCAAGGGCTTCACATGGTAATTGCCATCAAGAAGAAAGGGTATTCACAAAAAAGATCAAACGATGAAAGCCAGACAGGAATTACAGACCAATCTGGAGTAATGGACATTCTTTTTTTTTTTTTGTTATGCGTTGTGTCTCACAGCTGATACCGAAGTTCAGATTTGTTTCTTGGCATTGTTTGAACTTCAAAAAGTGTGAATTTTTTCAGGGAGAAAGAAAGGTTTCCAAGGCTTCATGTAGTTCTGCTGAAAGAAACCCTTTCCTTTTTCATTCATCTGTTCAATATTTGACTCTTTATTTGACCTTGTGTCTAATTCTTAGTGAAACATTAGAGCGGTGTGGAGCTGTAAAATTGTTGCATGGTTACTTCTCTCTCTCCTTGAAATTAGACATCACTGTCAACTCAGTTCTAGTGCACTCACCTCTAGAGGACCATCAGCTTCTGACAACTTTAATTTTTCATGCTCTAAAAATGAAGCATTTAATTGGAAAGGAAACTTCTCTCTGAACCAGTGTAGCACCATCTTTCTGCATTCACAGAAAAGCAGGCATACACAATAGCTCAAAGAGAAGTGTGAACTACTCTCATTTTACTCTGCCCACCACTGGAAATAGCAAGTCAAAATTCAAGATAAAACTGCGTAAATGTGTAAATGTTCCCTGGGTAAGGGGGAGGGAGAGCAGGAGGAAGGAGTGTTGCAATTCCAGACAAATGTGGACTAATGGACCGTCATTAGTCCATGATCTGTCACAGCAGATACCAGAATTCAAAGCTGTCAATCCCCCTGGCCATCAGCTGCCAAACTGGATGGGTAGGAAAATTCTTCAGATGGATTACTTTAGCAACTGTTTAATTTCAAGGATTTGTTTCTCTTGAATACTTTGCAATATGCATGTGATTGTTTTGTCGAAGCTGCAACAAATCATGAGAATTAAACATTTTCTTCCACATCCCAGCATGAATAAATAGAGACTAGATTGATATCACATACACAATAATATATGTATGGTACAGACCTTAAAAAACATCTTCTTAGAGAACTATCACCAAAGAGACAAAGGGCCATATTAACTTCTGGCATACCACTTGTTCAGACCAACTGGAGTGATGTTTGCATCTCTTCCAGATGAGATCTTGGAGCTGAAAAATTGTGATAGGTAAGAGAGCGTTGTTGAAATAGCTAGAATCTGTACCAGGCACTTTAAAAGCATCCAAATGGCTTATTTTTCAGCTGTGAAATAGAAGTCTTTTCCACTGTTCTGGAAACATGGGATTCAAGGTGACTTCACGGGGTGTTAATGGACGAATGATCTGCGCCCTGCTAACAATATTTCACAAGCAATGATGTAGCAAATAACATAGTCTATTACACGGTGTCACCAGATGCCATCTGAAAAACACGTTGCTGGCTTTAACACCCCACACTTAATCAGCTTTCCACAGAAATGACACTGATGCCAACCGTGAAAGACCATGCATCCCCAGCGCTGAGTAGCAGCTCCTTAGATGTGGCAGTAATGACGTCCCATTTCCAGTATCTCTCCCACCAAATTAATCTCTGATGGCTAATAAATGAGGAGGGCATTAGTCTTCCCTTCAGTATGTACTGATACCCATAAGTATGGGACACTTGTTTTGCTATGGGGCACTTCCTTCAGTCCAGTCAGATTTAACAAAATTACCACCTTTGAGACCTCGTCATGGTAAAATACAGTTGGCTTAAACTCCTTAAGCATTACCACGGGGAGGGCACCCTGAAAGGCAGAGAGACCCGTGGAGAGCTTGGGGTAGCCCAAATCTTATTGTTTAGGAGGCTAAAACCAGCTGATTATTAAAAAGGAGGATGCAAACAGCCAGTGGGACTGCAGCATACCAGAATTGATAGAAGTACTCAAGGTGCCTTGTGCCCCTCAACGACTCCCCTTCTGACCATCAGCAGCATTCACACCTCCACGCCTGCACCTTGGGCACCCTCAGCACAGTTTGGACCCATCTCCCTTTTGGGTCCAAAGGATGGGCAAGGGAAGGAATGAAGCTGAGGACACATACTGCTTTCTGCCAAACATGCCGGCTTCAGAATACACTTTCTTTTGCTTTTTCAGTTGCTAGACACTATCATAAACCTCTCATTGCAAATCACTTCTCCTGGAGTACCATTAGAGTGATCAACGTTTTAAACGGATTCAGCCTATTCTGAAGAAGAATAGTTGTAATGACATGCATGATTTCTGGTGAAATCCTGTTCAAGCTTACTCCCAAGGGCTTACAAACTATTATTAAGGGGACAGACGTGCCAGAACGTGAATGGAATTTTCTCCAAATACATTGACTAGTGATTTGTTTGAAGTTTGAAACATGTTTCCAAAAGTCAAGGCCTTGCTGTTTATCCATTTTGTTTAACAACAATTTCTGCTGTTGTTAACTTCCACCAAAATAAATTTGCCAGCCAGCTTTAGGAAAAACATCCCCTTTAATACCTACTCCAACTTGCTAAGGGAAAAACTCTTCAAGAATCCAGGCTCTCTGCTTAGACCCTGCCTAGGGTGTTGCACAGAAAATAACAAACTTTAATGACATTTTCATAGAAGAAAATGAAAATTTATCTCTGATATTTTGCAGTTCAGCCATTGATAACTGTTGTAATTGTATTCTTTTGGAGTTGTATCACATTCAGGATGAGTAAAAAGGGATGTAATTTGCCCTGAGCTGTCGGAGGTAGGTAATGCAAGTAACAGTGCCAACAGTAGTCACTGATGGTGGGCAGAAATTAATAGAAATTCAGAAAAAACGAGGTGAGGAGAATAGCTCAGGAGGAAATAACTATAAGCAATTTATGAATTCTGAATCGCATCTTACAGAACAGTGAGTATGGGGAGTATTTTCAGTTAAACTTATTTTTATGTTGATTTTTTTCTCCTTTTCCTTATCTTTCTTTTTTCCTTTATATATAGAGATACATAATCAAAACAATATGTAATTAAAACCATATATATGTACAAAAGTAAAACATATATATATATATATTTAATTTTTAAAAAAGACTTTGGACAGAAAGATGACAAACCAATAGAGAAAATAGTAACTCCAGCTTCCTTTTTCCAAAGCTGCTATCTCACATATTTTAGAAGTATGAAACACCATTGCAAAGATTTCCTGGAGGGCTGACAAAGACACCGGCCAGCATGCCACCCCCTCAACAAACTCCATCATTCCTGCCTTCCCTCCCATTGAGGTGCTGGTAGGCTTTGCTTCTCTTAGATAGCCAGCTGCACAGTGCCGTAACCTTTCTGTCTGTTTTAAAGAATACGTATTAGCAGCAAGAGAGATTTTACTTCAGAGGAATCTATGCCTTTTGCTCACTCCTCTTTCAACTTGCAGCAGAAAGCTTGGTGACCACCCGGGTTTTGCCTACATCTTGTTATGCTTCATAGCATCATAGAATCAGAGAATCGTTTAGGTTGGAAGAGACCTTTTAAGATCATCAAGTCCTTCCCTGCAAAATTCCACACTCACAGAGTTAAGTTCTTCTCTTCAGCACTAAAATACAGCTGGAAGACTTTCAGAAGCAGCCAGGAAGGCAATATTTTTCCCCGCTCAAGTAAATTTCGCTTGGTATTTTCTTTTGCTGCTCCTCTTGGTGCCCATGCAGCCTATTCCCCTGCAGGGCTCAGCATGAGCAGCAGCCCGCAGATGCAGAATAACTGCACTTAGTCTGCAGCAGGAGCTCTCAGTACTTGGTACTTTTCCTAACACTTGACTGCGAAAATTGGCTGGGAACCAGAGCCCTGAGTCAAGGAGCGAATACGAGGTATGAGCAGCAACCCCCTTGTTTGAACACCTGGAGACAAAGCACACGCAAAGGAACAGAGTGGGTTATCGAAAGACTTCTCTCAGAGCGGCTCTGCCCCACCCTGACCTTTTCCTCCTGCGTTATGTTTTAGTTATATATCGTCATTCTCTTGCCTGGGAAATTACAGCGATTTGTCATGTAGTGAGAGCACCAGCATCCCTGGGGGAAAAGAGGAGGAACGAAGCTAGGCAGCAGGTCCTGCATGGCAGGAGGTCATTTCCATCCGCAGCTGGAGAGGATCACCAATCGCTGCTAACTTGTCTCATTTCTCTCAAGTTGGTATGTTGGCAGGCAGTGGGCAAATTACTCCAATACCTAAGTTTCCTTGACTGTAGAGAGGTAATATGCTCTGTTATGCTCTCCCCTGAGAAGCGCGTTATAAGGATTAATCAGCTCCTGTTTGTAAAGAAGAAAATGTCTGTGGGAGGACCAAGCACAATATGCTAATGCTACTAAATTGGTGTTTAAGCTAATAGCTCTTTGCTAACTGTAGCTTTACCGAGGAAATAGAAGAGGCAGATCTCCAGTCCATCGCTCTGAGTCCAGAGCTATTTCCTAACTCCTTTACCTGCTGGATGAGCACTCAGCCATTTCCCACCATTCTCCAAAGCTTCCCACAGGCCATGTTCGCAGTGTGAGCTGCCGGTGCTGTAAGCTGGTATCGCTTGGAGTCACACCAGGCTACACCCCAGCAGGTCCCTTCCTGGAGGTCACTCAGTAGCGGGCCAGCCGTACACGAGAGGTCTCCATGCACGAGACCACACTCACCGTGGTCCAACCTTTCTCCGGTTGCCTTGGCACACACGAACAAGTGGAATGTTTTCTTTTAACTCTGAGACACTTGAAATTCACCCAGATCTCTTAATTCTGCGCTGCCCTGTGTCTCACAGTAGGTCTTTTTAACTCCTGTCTCTAAATGAGGCGGAACTTCCCAGCTACAGGCAGTTCATTTAAATATAAATGTAAAAGCTGTGCTGGAGGAAATGGTTTCTGCTCAGCTATTTGATTATGAAATCAAATCATTTCTCTGCTGTTTTCAAATTGCTGGCTAACAGACGGTAACAGTGAAAAAGGGGGACTGCAGGGCTGGGTTTACATGAATTAAAGACCTTCATTCCTGTGTGTGCTTTAATCTACATTGAAAGTAGTGTGTTTTCAATTATGACCTGAGCCTATGGGATTTTTTTTTATCTCTAAAGCAATAGAAAGAAAAGCCTTTAACCCTCAGGAAATTGTTAAATGTAGGATTATACACCAGTGCCATCAATTATTCTTTCTTAAGTTCACAAATGATAATAACGAAATGAATCGATGGGTAAGATCTGTACTTCAGGCAACAGGAAACACCAGCTACAAGTAAAATAAAGGCGCGGATAAAGAAATGGCTAGCTGAGCTTCCCTGAAACACAGAAACGAAATGCTGAAAGAACAGGAATCCAGCAGTGATTTCTGATCTCTGGTGTCCCAGAAAATCACTCAAGGAATTGTCTTCTGAGTGAAGTGAACGGATCACTCCCATTCTTTTTCAGAGGAAGTCAAAGGGCAACCAATATGGCAGTGTTTTCTTCAACGTCCAAATGTGCTTGTGCTGTCAAACTCAAGTCACAACAGTGAGCTCTCCCTCCACCCTAATTTGGGTTTTGGAAGGAGAAATGCAACTTTTGAAGCCCAGAAAGTGTGGGCTAGGGTCCCCTAGTTCCTTGCCCTCTTGCCTTGAGCTGCCTTGTCATAAAGTTCCTCGCCTTCTTTCACCTACAAGTCATTCTTCCCTACTAGGTGTCTGAAACTCTCTCTTTCTTCCACTTCGTGAGAAATAATCAATTCCCCTAAATACATTCTCTTTTATCTAAATGCCTACACACTGCAGGGACTCACAAAAGCACACACGTTGTACTCTTCCTTCGGCTTAGCTTTTTGCAACCTTGCAAACCTTTGCTCTTTATCTATCTGAAGCCTACGTTAGCGTATGCAGGTGGTCTATGGAAAACTGTCTGTTCCTGGGATGTTGACTCCTTCTATTCAACTGCTGGAGTGGTTTTCAGGAAGCTAAGTGTTAAGGAGTTTTCTAATATTGTTTTTCTATATAAACATCACTGCAGTTGCAACAGAGATGATAGCCACTCGCTATGGGGAATTAAAGATGAGGAGAAAGAAGGTGTCCAAGAAAGCTGCATGTTATGTAATATCCTGAGAACCTACAACCCAAATGACTTAAATAGCCTATGTAAAGCCAAGTGAATAGAAAAGTTGCAAATAAACATACCACACAGTAGATGAGTAGAGGCGGTGTGGATATCGTCTTGCTCCTGAAACTTTCATCTGTAAGCTATAAAACAACCTTTCAGGAATTGACAGTGTAGCAATTTCTTGAGCAACAAGAAGCGTTTAAATCTTTGTAAATGCTTTTGCAGTTTAGGCTTACGAACACGGAACAAATCAAGACTGAAGATGAAAGCTGGAGGTTGGCAGTGCTCGCTTTCCTTTTCCTTCCCCAGCCTGTGGCAGTAGAACGTCTCTGCAGAGCCGTGCTTGTGCCCACACTCACTCCTGGCAAAGTCTGGCAGAAGTGGGTGCAAACCAGAGCCAGGCACACACAGGCATCAGTGGGATGGATGCCTGTCGTGGCAGAGGAACGCTACCTTGGTCTCAGCGTCCCAACATGCTCGTGAGGATAGTGTCATGGAGAAAGGCACAGAACAATTTTTTTACTTTGTCCTTGGCATGGCAAAATGCAGACTTACTGAGTCCACTGTGGGGTATGTAGTTAAAGACTGCTGGAAGATGAGGAGGAGCTTGCTTTCCTCCAGCGGTACCAAATCATAGAATCATAGAATCAATCATAGAATCATAGAATCATAGAATCATAGAATGTTTTGGGTTGGAAGGGACCCCCAAAGGTCATCTAGTCCAACCCCCCTGCAGTGAGCAGGGACACCACTGACTGGATCAGGTTGCTCAGAGCCCCATCCAACCTGGCCTTGAATGTTTCCAGGGATGGGGCCTCCACTACCTCTCTGGGCAACCCATTCCAGTGTTTCACCACCCTCATTGTAAAGAATTTCTTCCTTATATCCAGTCTAAACCTACCCTGCTTCAGTTTAAAGCCATCACACCTTGTTCTGTCACAGCTGGCCCTACTAAAAAGATTTTTCCCATCTTTCCTACAGGCCCCCTATAAGTACTGAAAGGCCGCAATCAAGTCTCCCCGCAGCCTTCTCTACCAAAGGGAGGAGTTGTGAGGGTACTCTGCTCTCCCGCACCTGACAGGTGAGGATGTGCTCCCTCTACTGTCACCTGGGTGCTAAAAACCTCCCTGCCTCTCTCCCCACTCATTTTAACCCCTGTATAGAAGGGACCCTTGCTTTCCATAGTCAGCCTGCTGGGGTGCAGCTGGGCAGTAGGAGCGCTGCCCCAGCTGCCTCAAGGCTCTCTCCGGATGGGCACCGCTTCAGACCACAGTGGGGGGAACAGGCACAGGTGCCACCCAACTTGCAGTAATAAACAGCACCTTTTCTCACTTCACCTTTATTATTTTTGGAAGGGTTTAGACCAAGATCACCCAGTCTCAGCAGAATGACTTCTACAGGTGGAGTGTTTTGGGGTGATACCAAGTAGGTGTTACAGGCCCTACAGGTACTGAACTGAGCAGAGAGCCTGGCTCTGATCTAGATTTCAGTACATTATGGAAAAGCATGTATTTCTATTCCTTATGATTCCTTGGACATGTCAATACCATTTCTAATCATTCACCATATCTGTAGTTCCTATTTCTATAATTTTCCTCATATTCTCTGTTCCATCTTCTGCACTCTTCCCCAGGCGGATGGCCTTTGGTCTTTCTACTCTGTGTCTGCCCCTCTTGTCTGGACTCAGGGAAGAGTAAGTTTTTTTACAAAGCAGTGGTTCAAAGTTATGTTCCTAGAATATCAGCAGAAAAATTAATAAAACCCACTTAAAAAAAAGAGGAAAAGCCATTTATGCTTATCTATAAACCATGTGTCGAAGCCTTCGTTATTATGAAACAGGGTTTATTTATACTTTGCTTTATAGCGACTCCTTTCTTTATTCTATGCTGTAATTTGTTTGGCTGTAGTCTGATCAAAAGCGTCTGTGTGTGCGTCTGTGTGTGTGTCTGCGGTTTTTAGGGTGTGTGGTTACGCAGTCCTTTGGGAAAAGTTAAGATATACAGCCTGTTTGTAATAAACAATCCCACGGCTTCATTTACTCATTCTGTGTTCTTGCTTTAAAGACCTAAACAGAGCCTCACATGCAGTAAACTTCTGCTTCACTCATTGCCTCTTACAGGAGATGAACAGTGTGTTCAGAGGAGGATTCAGACCTCATTTAGACCCTGCTTCGGGGTCAGTGGTTGTAATCGCCTGAAAAGGTAGCAGTGGGCATTAACCGGAATCATACTGACACAGCAAGTAGCCAAGTATGTTCTTTCTCTGGGTTTGCCACCATACTCATACACACCATATAGCAAAAGGATTTGGTTTAACTTTATCTAGGTGTAATTATAACTGTATCTAGTTGCAATTAGACCTTGTTGAAGAAAATGGCTTTTTTTTGATTTCTTCCAAGCAGGGATTTCAGATCTCTCAGTATTTCAGATCTCGTTTCCCCTTTACCACCTAGCAAAAAAAAATCTTTATGAGATAAGTTCTAACTCAAAGTTTCAGAGATAGGTATTTTGTTTGTATGTTTTCTGTTTCTTGCTCCATTTCAGTTCCAGACATCCAAGACATTTTGATATAACTGTGGAATGGAAAAAACATCTGGGCTGGAAAAGCATTGTAGGAGATAATCAAATGCTGGTATAGGTAACAACAGAGCATCTGACACTCATCAAATGTAAATTTAGTAAAGGTAATTAAAAGGACCACATTAAACTGAAAGAGGAGAGGTGGATCACAGGACAATCTCATGAAATAGGTTTTTTTTAAATGGTCTGTTTTCCTCCAGGTTTGAGAAACGGGTATTGTGAAGGTTCACGTCTGTCTTAAATACTCTGCTATAACTTGCACTTCATTGCACACTATATATTCTAATCTGCTCTCAGGCTGCAATATATTTATACATGAGTGCTTCATACAACAGGACTGTAGCCAGATTTTTAACAATATGTAGCATTTAAAGATTAATCTGTTTGGTTACCTAAAAATGCAGTAAAGTGCTTTGTGAGATTGGCTCAGAACACCTTTACCTATAATTCCCACTGACAGAAATTACACCCCTCCAAAATTATATTAAAAAAAAAAAAAAAAAGCCCAGGCTATTCCAAACAGCTGTACATGTGCATAAAGGTGCACATATTGAATATCTTCAAGCATTTGACCTACTGGTCCTCAAATATATAAATACCTGAAGGTAGGATGCAAAGAGGACAGAGCCTGGCTATTCTTAGTGGTGCCCAGTGACAGGGCAAGAGGCGATGGGCACAAAGTGAAGCACAGGAGGTTCCCTCTGAACATCAGGAAACACTTTTTTCCTGTGAGGGTGACCAAGCGCTGGCACAGGGTGCCCAAAGAGGTGGTGGAGTCTCCCTCTTTGGAGATATTCAAAAGCCATCTGGACATGGTCCTGGGCAACTGGCTCTACGTGGCCCTGCTTGAGCAGGGGGGTTGGACCAGATGACCTCCAGAGGTCCCTTCCAACCTCAACACTTCTGTGATTCTATGCAGATCAAATTTTAGAAAAATATGCTTTTAGTTCTGGTGGTTCCTGTAACCATTTCAAGCCACACTCAAAGTTAGTGAATGAACCAAAGTGAACAGACTGGAAGCAAACCTACCAACACTCTTCCGGCCTGCTCTTTCATGGCATCACTGATTCTTGTGAGGTCCAGGACAGGTTAAAAATCTCCAGACAAACAAGGGATTAATTTTTTGCATACTGAGCGAGATGCCTTGCCAACTATTGGCAGAAAAACTCTTTTGCAGAGTAACTTTCCAGTATAACCGTATTCATTTATCCTTCTAATTGCTTGCTTGCGTGTGTCAGCATGATATCCCATGGACAGTAATTTTCACTCCCTCTTATCTTTTCTTCCTCAGAAAGAAAGCTAGACTCTTGATCTCTGGCACAGGTTCTGCAGTATCTCTGTTCAGTTCTTTGCCAAAGAATTCCCGTGTGACATAGGTTATGTTGCTTTATTCAAGCAGTAATCCACCAAGCTCCCAGTGGTTTCAATGCATCTGACGAGTTTTAGGCTTTAACGCTTGTGTCTCATTTCCTTATTTGTGAAATATGGCCAACAGTACTTTCCTTTGGCTGCCCCTTATGCAGCTTCTCCATCTAGAAAATATTTTTGTGGTAGACACAGTCTCCTGCTATATGTTTGATGATGTCTAGCACAATAGATCATTCACCTTGGCTGGGAAGCCTCTGAGAGCAATCCCTGTCCAACAGTGGCAGTAAGGAGGAATGCCATTTCCACCTCTGGGTTTTCTTATATGAAAGTTGGAATATTTCACCCAGAACTACAGCAGATCAAAACTCAAGTAGTATATTTCTTTTGTGGGAAGAAAAATCTGCACATATTTCATCCTGAGGTTTGTGGGTCTGGACAAAGGGTTACATTTCTGAAAAATAAAAGCTTAGGAAAAAATGGACTGGCCTCACCAAATAACAGTAATACTAGAAAGTGTAATAATTAATGAGACTGACAGCTGAAATGGCTCATTCTTTTTTTGCAATATAGGCCTGCAATGTTACAAACTATCTCCAAAACCAGATCTTGCACATAACAGTGGAATCTAACACTGCTCCGCAGCAGTTTGTCACAAATTCCAAGAGAATGCTGTCTGCATGCGCCCTGATATTTTGTACTGCTCAGTGAAAACAATTCCCTCAAAGAGCAAAGGAAAAAGTAAATGAGCAGTGGGTCCCACAACTCATCTGAAGTTTCCTTTGGTGACCGTCTTCCATTTCTTTTTCATGAGGTCTTTGACAAGCAGCAGCAGGTGTAAGATTTTAATTTCCTGGAACATTTCTTGTCAGACTAAGAGCTAAGGGTTCTTTTGGTTTTTTCCTTTTTTTTTTTTTTTTTTTTTTTT
>NW_009260192.1:2274760-2276020 GCF_000687185.1 Egretta garzetta
TTTTTGTCAGACTAAGAGCTAAGGGTTTTTTTGGTTTTTTCTTTTTTTTTTTTTTTTCTTTTTTTTTCTTTTTTTTTTTGTTTTAAGATAGATGTGCAGCGTCACTGGAGGAGAGATTCATGACCTACTTTTCCCAAACTGAATATTGAGCTTTGTGTACTTTCTGATATTCAGTAGGGAGTTCTTCCCATGAGAAATCTCCTTGTGCCAGCTTACATTAGCCTTCCCATGGCAGAACAGCAAGGCAAGGTATAACTCAGGTTGAGGAGGAAATCCTGTCATCGTCCTTGAGGAGTAAGGGATTGCTGAGTGTCAGTGAAGAGGTTTCTGTACCTTCAGTAAATAAATACAATCCAAATTAAATCAAAGAGACAGTCTCCTTTGTCAGTCATTTGCTGAAGGGAGTCCATGTGCATTGCTCAATCAGGGCTAAGAAAACAAGGTTTAGGCTGTAGAACGTGTCAAATATTGGGAGTTGTGGGAAAAGGTCATGTGAATCCACTCCATATTAGAGACAGTTAGGACAATTAGACACCAAGACTAATCATTTTATGTAACACTGACTAACGCTTCTTGCCTTCAGTAGCATTTCATCATGGAGACCGCAGCATCCCAACAATTTGGCTGTGCTGTTTGAGAACATCCCCAACCAGAGCTGTCCATCAGATCACTGGGCGGCAGCAGTGACATTTCAGTAGACATGTTTAATTACGTGGGTGAAGTAGGCCCATCATCAATAGTGCTGACATTTCGAAGAGCTATCACCTCAGGATAAGCCAGCTCGAAAACTAATCTCTTTTCTGTCCTTCTCCATCTGCCCTGACAAATAAAGCTGCATGAGTCAGATTTTTAAACAGAGGTAGTACCTAAAGAGAGGTGCAGAGCACAGAGAAGTCCATCTGAGAGCCCATAAGCAGCCGATTACCACTGCAACCCTTGGTGGGCTGAACATTGAAAGAGCCTAACTTCAGCTGTGGTTCCCCGAATACCTGATTCCCACTGCAACCCTTGGTGGGCTGAACATTTCTTTCAGAGCCTAACTTCAGCTGTGGTTCCCCGAATACCTTCAGAAATCACAAGGGAGAAAGAGTAAGGATGGTCCCATAGTGCAAAACACTTGAATCTGATTTAATTAGCTGGCAAACAAACATTAACCCAAATGAATAGTTACACTGGCCAGGAAGAGGTGCAAAAGCAGGTAGGTTTCTCGCTAGCCTGTGCATGCCCTGGCTGGTAACACCGGCTGGGGGGGAGCCCCCC
>NW_009260192.1:2276037-2322328 GCF_000687185.1 Egretta garzetta
CGAGCCGAATGCTCAGGCTTTTCCACGGCTGCAGACTCAAACCAGTGCTGCCAGCCAAAGAGAAAAGTCAAATCTCTAGGCTCTGAAGAATCAACAAATGTGCTGTTAGAAGTATAAAAAAAAAAAAAAAACAACAGGTGTCTTAAGGAAATAATGCAAAAGCAAAAAGAAGGCAAAGCAGCCTGCTAGGGATTTGCAGATGCAGGATGTAGCCGTCTTTGCTTTGAACACACAGCAACTCAGATAGCAACGTTATACAGGACATAAGTGGGAGTCTGTCACTTCTCACCAGGTAATAGATAACATTTAGTTATCTTATTTAAAAGTTTTACTCTTCTTTACTCGTGTGTTTCCATGGCATACAATATCTCAGAAACAAAAGGGGCTGCTTTGCCTCTCCTGCTTGAAAGCAGGAGCCAGAAGGGATTTGGGGGAGTCCATTTACCTATAGGGCCACAGGGGCCAGCGGGGCTCTGCTTACAGCTGTAATAGGAGTGGGAAGAGGGGCAAAGAAAAGGGAGCACCAAGAAAGTTGTTTCTCAACCACAGTGCAAACAGGAGCAGGCCAGAGGTTCTGCAGCCTGTGCCAGCAGAGCGCATCCCTTCTGCGGGGTCCATAAGTAACTGGGGATCTCCAGGCTACAGCAGGACCCTGACCACGCACTGGCAAGTCTTACAGCCTGCTGACTGGGGGACACAAGCGCTGGGAACTGATGTTGCTTCACTCCACAGTTTTTCTTCTTGCTTGCTTCTTGGTTGCTCTTCTTGGGTACCAGTGATGGGCATGAACAGGGTGGAAGACAAAGCTCAAGAGTTAGGCCCAGTTTTATCCTCCATTGCTGTCTCCACCAGAGCTTTTGCTGACTGCTGAATTTTCATTTTCTATCTTGCAAGCCTTCCATTAGACATTTGAACCAATATTTTGAAAAATGAAATTCATAACATTTCATCTGAGAGATACTGAAATGGAAAAATCCACCATTTAAAAAAAAAAGTCTTACATCATCTTCTGCCAAATGTTGCTGGAGGCAGCAAGTAATTCTTTAATAACTAAATTAATTCCTTAATAATTAAAACAATTTGGCAAAAGCTATGGTTTTGGTTTAAAACAAAACCCTGCATGATATTTATTTTATTCACTCTAGCAGACAGTTCCATTTAAGGCAATTGTTCTTCTCTTAAAGCTGTTCCCATAGGGTAAATCTTTTCAGGACTACACCCTGAAAGCTGAGAGCATATTTCCTGTTTATGGCCTTACAAAACCAAAAAGGCTCTTCTGTAGCGTTCCCAGGGCAGTTCTCCCGAGCTGAGCCATTGCTCGTATGTTTTCCAAACAATTCAACCAGACCGATTTGCTACAACCTAGAAATCAATTTTGGTTTTATTTATTCTGGGGAGAGATGAAGAAAGTTATTACGTTTAGCCACTGGACCTGACTCATGCTCACCTAACCAGCTCCCCAGCCCCTGTCCTCTGCCTCCGACCCAGGGACCCCCACAGGGGAGGCTGAGGCCGCCGCAGCCGGGCTGTGTGGAAACGTGCTTTTGACCACGCATGTGCGCTGCAGGCGTATGCAAGCACTCGTCTCTCTGCTAATGAAAATGCACTTGGCGTGACTTCCCTACAGCCATTTGTTGTTCTTACCTTGCCTCTGTCCACGCTGACTTCACGCCAAATTCAACCAACAGTTTTCAATTGCTTTTAAGTGCTCCTTTTGAATCTAAAAAGTTGGGTGGAAATAGCTACTAATTTTGAGCCTTATAACATCCAGTTCCATGTTATAAGTACATTTCTAAATGCTTTTTATATCACCCTTGCGGCCTGTCATTTCTTTTTTTTTTTTTTTTGCAGAACCACCACTGACTGGCTGAAGTATAAAAATTGCTGAAGGGCATTTTCTACCACACTTCAGGAAGCTGCACACAAAATTGATGGAAAATTAACCTTCCAAGGTGAGCTGAGTTTAATTCCTAATTTGCTGAAAAGGAGGAAATATTTAAGACACTTTGGCCTTGAAGAACTTGGATGTTGTAAGAGGACAAGAAATTTTCTGACAAACCTCATAGTAACAAACTTTCCTACAGCTTCTTCACTGCATGAATAATTTTTTGATCCTTGTTGAAAAACAAACAGAAATGTATGAACAACAACACTTTTTAAAAATCACAAATTAGAAAGCAAAATTATATTGGTGAGGACTTTTTACACAGGACGATTTTGGTACAGTGTGTTTTGATTAGGTGAGCTGTGCCCTGACGAGCACTGTGATTCGTTTAGGTGGTGTTGACGTGACAAGCTTAGCTAGTAAGGAGAGAAGGAAATTTGGGGAATCAAGTCCAAGGCAACAGGAAGAAATGCTGGACGAACTGAGCATAGCGTAGCTGGGCCATTAGGTCTCTCAAGATGCTGAAGACACTTCTTCACCTCTCTGCTCTTCCCCTGCTCTCCCAGCTCCTGACGTGATGTCCTACAGAAGGACCTGTTCATCTCCTGTGTGCTGAGTTGGAGACCTAGCTGCTTTGTTTTCCCAGTGTCTCTTTTTTTTAATTAAAAAAAAATTTTAACATTTTTGTTGCCTCATTGTTAATTTCTCCGATCACTCTCAGATCAATTCTCTTATTCTCTTTCAACCACCTTGAGTGACATCTCCTGTCTTCCTTCATTCTCTTGCATCTCTTCCTACCTTAATATAAAGTACAGAAGTTTAGGATGGAAGTCTGATTTATTTTTTCTCTCCATCTCCATATCTTGCTTTCTAATTTATCCCAGGCTACATCTCACACATTGATCAAGAGCTGATCTACGTCAAACCTTCATTAAGCAAAATGATGATCAGAGCAGTTGCTGTCTGGCAAGCATCAAACATCTTGTCTGTACTTTATACTGTTCTACTCTAGCTCTTTGCTGATAAATGCAGTGCTGACTTCTTCAGGTATAAGGGTAGGTACTGTGTTCACACAGGACATCTGTCTTTATCTCATGGGCTCATGAGATATCATGAACATTTGTTTCACGCATATTATGGCTTCCATAGTTAGCTCCTCTCATTCAATCTCTTATTTTGGGTCACGATGGGTTTTGCAAACCCAAACCATTTGCCACTGACTTTGTTTTTTATTCTGGGTGACTTATGTTCTCAGTGCATCCCTTAAATTTTAGGGCAACACAGTGTTTATCATAGTGACTGAATGATTTAAATCACTGTTGACACTGTCACTTTTACATCATTGTAAATACCTTGGCTCCAAAGGATTCAGGCGGTGTGATGAACTCCAATAAATCTCTTCCTTAATATTGTCAGGGCTTGAAATGGAAATGTCTGCAGTAAGGAAAAGACAGAATTGTTGAGGTGTCATACTTATCTCTTTGAAATAAATGGTGAGTTTTTTAATCTTTGCCATCAGGAATGATAAATGTTTCTGCAGTTGCTTATTATAGTGCTTCACTGAAGCCCTCCTGAGTTCTCGCTGGTTGTGCAGAATTATTAGGGTAGGCCAATGAGGAGTATTTTGTATTTTGATGTACAGAGTTAAAATCCGTGGTAAATAAATCTGTGTTTGCCCTGCCCTCAGTGTCCTGAGTCTCTGCAAGAGTAGAGGAAGGTTCTCATTGAAACCAAGATTACTTTATATTACGCTGACAGGGAAAAGTGTTCTTAAAGTAGGATTAAATTATACCCAAACTCCCCTTGAGTGGTGCTTTTTTTTCATACTCTGAAATAGCTTAGGGTGGCCTCAGTGTAACCGAGGATCAGATTCAAAGAAATACAGTGTCGATAAAAAGAAATACCATTTTTCATTTTTGCTGTGGATGTTTGTGTCTTTCCATACAGTGTTTTAGTATTTGTGAAGGATTTTTAGTAGAAATCAATGAACATTAGTAATGATAAAGTAATATAAGAAGCTGCATTTCATAGAATCGTTTTTATGGGCAAAATATCAATCTGTTGGCTTGCAGGATTCACAGCACAGGGCAGCACAAGGGAGGAAAGGAGCTATAAACCATTCAACCTCACTCGTCTCACGTAATCTACACAGAAATCTAAACACAGACCACTGACAGCTTTAAAATGCAGCAAAATACCTTCAGCAGTCTCACAAAACCAAGGGAAATGTCACATCTAAACCAAAACCATAAAAACAGAGGAAATAAAGCACAAAAGAAGCTGGGGATCTGGTGGGTATTTTAACAGTGGGATAGAAAAGATGAGAGCTAGGTAGTATTTTATATCAGTGTGAAGAGGCAGGGATATATGATATGGCACCGGCCCCCAGGCCCCTGCCTGGAGAAGGAGGTCCAGGGACCCCCAGCACCACCAGCACCGGCCCTGCGGGCATCTCCCCTTTGCACGGAGAGGGCTGGCCTTGGCTCCTTTGGCCCCACAGACAGGCTTTCTCCCATGTTTCTCATCTTGCCAAAGCTTCCCTCTGTAAGGGAATTTGGGAAACATGGTTCCCTGGGGCAAGCATCAAGTCTGCCATCTGCCTTTTGTCTAAGACAAGATGTATTAGCCAGTGCTCGCTAAACCATGCATGTAAACACCAGCTAGGACTAACAGAATGTATGGATCTCATAGCTGTTGCATATTGCTTGGGACTCTGAAAGATTCATTTTCACTTCCTGGTGTTCATAACCTGCAAGATATTTTGTAGTCAAAAATACCACTGTGGCAACTTGATCTGACCTTCTAAAGAACACAAGCCTGAGACTAATTAAGAGAGGTATATGAATTACTGTTTCTTGGAGGAGTGTGGTGCAAATCCTATG
This sequence comes from Egretta garzetta, assembly GCF_000687185.1. Taxonomy (NCBI): domain Eukaryota; kingdom Metazoa; phylum Chordata; class Aves; order Pelecaniformes; family Ardeidae; genus Egretta; species Egretta garzetta. The sequence goes on from NW_009260192.1 coordinate 2,280,805, forward strand.
CCACAGAACTGAAAATTCATTGTCTAAATGAGTTAAGAGTCAAAAGACCTCGGTTTTACCATCTATGTGCCAATGAACCCAAGCCTGAGAGTTGACACAGGCATCAAGCCTTTTGAAAGAAATGTCTCTGTGTATGAAGCCAGGAAACAGATGAAACACTGGAAAGTTGTACTCAAGAATATATAATATTCAAGGCTGCACCTTGAATTCTGCGTTCCGCATTGGGCCCCTCACTACAGGAAAGACACTGAGGTGGTGTGGAGTGCATCCAGCCAAGGCCAGCCATGCCCCTCGCCCACCTTGCACCCAAAAAAAATGCCCCCCCCCGAAGGCCGCGGCTAGCCGCCTGGGGCTTGGTGTCTTCTCCTCTGGCGAGGAAGAAGGGCCAGGAGGAGAGGCAGCGGGCTCGGGTTGAGCGAGAGCAGCTTTGTCCTGTGCGTTGGGCAAAAGGCTGTTCCCCGAGGGGTGTGTGGAGCGGTGGAGCGGGCTGTTCGGGGAAGCGTTGGAGCTGTCGGCCGTGCAGGGCTTTAGAGGAGGCGGGGCCGTGGTGCTCTGGGACACCATGTCTGGTGATGGCCTTGGCAGGGTTAGGTTAACAGTTGAACTCAATGATCTTAAAGGTCTTTTCCAACCTAAATGATTCTATGATTCTATTCTATAATCTTAAGGAATTTTGTACCAGCAAAACAGGCTACAAAAGGCTTCTTCTGTGCAAGTTCACCAAGCCCTTGACACCACAAGCAGCTTCCAGATTAATTCCTGCTTCCTTCAGCAGTTCCCAGTTGCAATTTGGAGAAAATTCTGGCTTCTGCCTTGGCTCACCTCTTACTCCAGTGGTATTTCCACAGCAGTTAGCTCAGACAGGTGCCATACTCCTCAGCATGAACAAGGTACATTAGTGCCTTGCTATACCGTGAGGAAGTATTTCATTACAAGCACGTAAAATATTCTGCTAAATTGTTTCATTATGTAAAGTCTTTTAAGAAAAATATCCTAAACCTCAAAACAAGACTTTAAAATAAATATGAAATGTAGCTTAAAAAAGAAAATAGAAGAGGAGAAGGGAAATTAAGTGTTACTGACTTTATTGAATGTCTCTATTCAAATATCTTGCATAAGCAGACATGTCATTTTAATCAGATAAAACCCACCAGGGAGGGTGGTAATTATTTGTATTACTTCTTGACAGCTATAAAAAGCTAAAATGTTACTGTGCAAATTCTGTCTGAACTATTTAAACAATTGAAAAATGTGATTTAACAGCTAAAACAAACTTGATTCAGGCTGATCTTTCATCGACATGTGTGAGGTGAAGTAAGCCGGCTCTTTGTACAGGGAATAGAAATTAACTGCACAGTGCTCTCACCTAGCGTGGTTAAAGCCTGATAACAACAGATCGACCCTGCAGAAGACCTTGTATCACCAGAATGTAAACAGTAGGTCACGGCCATTTCGGTACTGAGGCCTGCTGCCCTATAGCTAGGGTGGGGTTTGGAAATTCCCAGAGAGCATTAGCAGCTGGGCAGCACCACCAGGACTGGTGGATGAGATTGCCTTGCACAGGCAGAGTATGCGAGGAAAGGCAGGAAGGAGGTTTTGCAGTATTGTTGGCATTGTCAGGTTGCTCCAAGAAAATGACACGCCAAGGAGCAAGGCTTGAAGGGTGTAAAACTCCATGCCAGGACTAGTGGTAGACCCTGGGTTGGGGGCCCTTGGGAGAGCCATGGACCTGGCTTGCTGGTGCACCCTCCAAGCCAGCATGAGAAAGGCTTTGCAAACACAGCTCCAGGTTTTCAACCACCAAGTGAGCTTCCGAGGCAGGGGGTTTGGAAGATTTAGAATCATAGAATGTTTTGGGTTGGAAGGGACCTTTAGAGGCCATCTAGCCCAGCCTCTCTGCAGTGAGTAGGGCCACCTTTAACTGGATCAGGTTGGTCAGAGCCCCGTACAACCTGGCTTTGAATGTGGGGGGATGGGGCCTCCACTACCTCTCTGGGCAACCCATTCCAGTGTTTCACCACCCTCATTGAAAAGAATTTCTTTAATCCTGTCCAGCCCTGAGGAAAACCCTCGGCTAGCTGTCACTCACAGGAAACCCTTGTGTTTTTCCCTTAGGTACTAGCCTGCCTTATGCCTTTGGTATTGGAGTTGAGAATTATGACAATGCCAGGAGGCACAGTGATTTCTGACAACAAAATCCGCATCGCCAGCGTGGAAACAACACAGATTCTATTATCAGAGATCTGCTTCTGCTGATGGGTTGCAGTGTAAACAAACTACCATCACACAGATCGTATTAAGGACTTCTTCCCAGTTTCTACATGTTCACAGTCTTTGCTGTGCTCTTCCCTGCTTTGTCTTGATAACAATACCAGAGAGAGCTGTTTTCCAGTTTTGCTACTCCTAGATACTCCAGACTCATCTCAAAATCTCCAAAAACTAGGGATTCTCTTTAAAAAATCTAAATATCTGAAAAATTAAGTAAGAAATGAGTCACTCTGCAGGTAGCAGGATTAATAAAGCCTGGCTCTTTGAAGATTTGTCTTATTTCCCTGTAAGCTCTTTGCTTCCATCAATAATTCGGGTTCCCACACATCCCTTACATGATTGCCATGACAGAAGGGAAAGCCTAAAAACACTTGCTAGCCAGACAGCCAAGAGTAGGAGCTTTGCTACCTGGACCAGGGGCTTCATTTCAATTTCTATGGCAGACAGCCCACGTGTCTGTTTTCAGCCATTCCTTCATCCTCACCGGGGTTAGAAATGTACCTTTAATAAACATCAGAACTGTGATTCCTGTACTTCTAATGACTTCCTACTTGCTTCCACCTACTTCTAATGACTACAATATCAAAAGGGTCAGGAAATAACTGCAAAACTTAGAAATCCTGCTTCTGAGCTCTCCTTTTTCAAGCAGAAGAAGGGTTAGTCAGACTTGACACTCCAAGCATTTCCTCCTTCTTGCTCTCATGTGTTTGCTGTCACATTTTGGAAGTCCACCTCCACCTGCAAGCAGCTCTGCCACTGCTGAACTGAGGGCCTAAAATGCTGTTCCTGTAACCTAAACTCAGTAGCACTGAGAGAGAGAGTAGTCATTGCAGGCAAGGGCACTCTCCTTCCCACATCCCCATGTTACTCACTACCTTGTGATCTTGTGTAATTTGCTGTCATTGCTTAGTCCTGAAAGATGCTCACCAAAGACACAGAAGGAACCATATAGAAGAAAAGAAGATGATGAGGGTTATTGCAAACTGATGTAAGCAGGTAGCGTTTGTAGAGGTTCAACACAGAGAAAAAAGATCTTGGAGTAAGTCTTATGCATCAGGCACTTACCAGACCAGAGGAAAGCCCACAGAAACACTGAGTTTCCCTGTGACTAATGGAGGCTTAGGGCTCTTGGAAGACCAGCAGCTTGACTGGGAGATGCATCTGCTAGTAAATGCTCCTGTCTGCCTGGAGAAGCCCCACAAGTGTCTGGCAGGAACTGAGATTAGGACTCCTGGATCTCATTGGCCTATCTGTGGAAAACTGAAGTGTTGAGGGCTTTTTTTTTTCCTCTCTGCTGGCAAATGTTATCACTAAATATCTTTAAATTCCTGCTGTCAGTCAGCCTGATGCAACAGGGACGGATTCTGTGTTGAGTTCCATCAGTGCAGTGCAGCGAATCTGGCCTATTTTGGAAGCTTTCTTTTCATCATTTTTTCATTTTGCAGCCTCCAGCCGGATGCTTGCAACTCTGACATCTTCCTACCAACCCTCCACCACCTTCATGTGTATTAGATCTGTGCTTTTTGATGTGCTGTCTATTTCCTGTAAATGTTCCAGTACATTTGCTCCTTCTAATGACTTGCTTTTCTCCTTTGAACAACTTCTTCCTCATGTTGATTTCCTGGAGTACTTATCATTTATTGATGGATAGCTAATTATCACCAGGCGATAGATCTTGCTCAACTCCCTGAAAGCAGCAGCTGACATTTCGTGTGCCTCACTACCAATGATCTTTCACAGTCACAGATATTCTTTGCAGCAGATAATGCATGAACCTGCATTTAATCACACCGAATGAGTCAAGGATTCTTCCTAGTCTTTGGTTAAATCTCTGCCTATCTGCGGAAAGTCCTGATCGGTTTCCAGGATTGTCTCCGCTTATCAAGTGATTGATTGCAGGCACCAGCTCTCCTCTACCGACCAAACATTTTACCATACCATCAAATTACTGATCACAGCTTAGTTTTTCTGTGCAGTTACAACTACTCATCAAAATTATCTATTGCTCCTGCCTGGAGGCATAAGCGTCAAATCCTCTTGCGCTTCTCTTCTAAGGCTGTCACTTTTCATATATTGCACTTCTGTCTTTTCTTCATGTGGAAAGCCGTGCCCAGTGTCGACCCCAGGCTCTGCACTCAGCCCAAGCAAAATGTGCTGTAGCATTTGGAGGCTGGGGAGGCAGTGGGCAATCTCAGGGGTCTCCTTAAGACCACCAGTGCAGCCCTGCAGCTGTGGGGCATTTCTTCTGCCTCTGCTCCCTGCCTGCAAAACCCAGCCCACCCCTTTCAGGCCTACGTGGTGTTTTCCAGGAGATCCGCATTTACCCAGGTTTCCTCACTGTGCAGCATCTCCTCAAAGGTCTAGGGGGCTGCCCTGACTCTCGCTGTGAAGCAGAGCCTCTGGCACACCAGTAAGAGAGCCTGGCTTGTCTCCTGTGTGCAAAAGCACAGATCAATTTGAGCCACCTGCCCACCAAAGCCATGGTTGGTGAAATGGAGTTTGTGTCTTAGTTGAGAGAGATGCATGCGGACAACCATGCAACTTCCCAGCCTAACCCCTCTGCCCGTGCCACACAGACACACACCAGTCATATGCCATGAAGCTATCTTTACTGCTGTTAAGACTTGTTTGGTTCAATTGTCTGCCTTTCCTTTAGCAGAAGACCTTGCTCTGCTATCAAAATGTGGGGTGAGACGTCTAAGTGATAGATTCCAAAATGGTGGAAGTTGAACACCTTTCCAAAGCTGGACACAAGCCACTGTTAAAATGTATTTTACAGTTAAAGATCATTACCATCAATTTATGGATCCTATTGTGGGCATGTGAAACAAGATAGGAATATTGACGCTGATGTCTGCTTTTTTGTAAAGCTGTGTCCAAGTTTGCCTGCCATTCCACAGTCACTGCATGTAATAGAATTACTTATCAAACCAAATCTGAGGTCGTCGGGAGAAATGTCATTGCTCTGATACCAGCTAGGACAGTCACTGTGGTTTTAAAACACAGTGAGATTTCCCTGAGTGAATCAGCTGATAACAGATAGGACATTACTCATAGTTTTCCACTTGGCAATTGAACGGGTGCTTCATATGCTGTACATTTGATTCACTCCTCTTTGCTGGTGTCCTGACTAAATTCAGAGCATGGGACATTTTTTTTATATAAGAATTTGTCCTGTGACTTTGCAGCACTGTTTCCTTCCAATGCAAGATTGATCTTACCAGAGGAAATATACGTATTGCTTCAGATGGATGACCATAGGCCTATCGCACTGAGAAAGCAGTGGTAGATGTACAAAACTTCCAGCTGTTAATGAATGGGAAAACCCTGATTAATCATAAGAAGGTGTTATTTAAACTTAATTATTTAGATTTTGTTTTTAAACATGTCTCTCTAGTTCATTCTTTGTTACGGTATTGATACGGCACAACTACTTCTCTTGGTATTACGGATCTCTCACCCGGACTCTCCACAGCTCAGCATTTTATGTATGCATTTGTACTTCTGGCAGCTAGGTGTGAAACGCTACCATATGAGATTAGTCCTATATTTTGCTCTTACTACAGGTGAATGTGACTAACAAGTCACACATTACGTTTTTATCCCTCAACAGATGGCCTCAGCCTGCTCCCATTGAACTTGGACGAAGATTTGCCTTCTGCTGGATCAAAAGACTTTGCTTAGAATAATAGCACCAGGGCTGGCCTCTGACTCTTGAAAGCTGCATCCAGCTACAGCAATGTACCTCTCCCAGATTTGGGGTTGTCCTTCACTTCTTTGTTGCCAGTCCTCCCCCTTCTCCCAATTAAAGTGTTCATTATATATTGCACACCTTAGGTTTCATGCACTAGCAGATGTTAAGGAGATTGATTCAAGCTTTTACTCTCTGTTTCATCTTTAACCCAGCTCTCTCCTTTGATCTGTATATCCACGTGGAGTCTGGAGCTTTCTGGTTCTGTTTGTCTTTGTACCTAACCCGTCCCCCTTTTCCCACTCTGCCAGTGCTTTTGTCCAAACCTTCACCTTGATTATCAGAGCCACCTTCTCCTCTGACTTTTACAGCAACAACCCAGACTCCCTGAGGTTCCCTTAACACGCTGTTAAGATTGTCCTAGGACTTGCTCCTGTGATGGTATTGTCCCTGCTTTGGCTCCCACTCTTCACAGACAGCCATCAAGGAGGAGCCTTAGCAAGCTGCCCAACTTCATTCCGCCATGTGTGATTGTGCCAGTCCACACCTGCCCCAAGCCCCACTGCTCTGCCACCTCCAGTGCCTCCCACGTCTGTGCTCGGTTTTATCCCCTGCCTCTCCTACTATTCTCAGTCAGTACCTACTGTTGCCACCTCATGTCCTTCAGCTCCCTCTTAAAACCATGTGTACTTTAATGGATGGTGAAAAACTTTGCTTATCTACCAGACAGGTGCTTTGAAGGGTTCTCAAGCTGTAGGCGGAGCACATTGACCTCCCCTCGCCAGCCAGAGTCGCACTCTGGGTTCTGCCACAGCCAGTGGGGAGGGAAGGGTGTTGATTTCTTGTTGACAAAGTCTCTTGTCAGAGAACGGTGGGATGAATTATCCTCCATAACATTGCCTGTTGATTGTGATGGTTACAGCTAGCTTAAGCTAAATACTTAGCTTTTAGAGGTCTGAAACCGCATCTTATCTTCAACCTGCCTTGCTGACATGCTCTATGCACCCATACTGTTTTTAAGAGGCCATCCCTGGAGCAAGCACCACCATCCACCTTTCTTTTCATGCCTGCTGGGATCAGGGATGTGATCAGCCGCAGGGCTGCTTCCCCCTGCCCATATGCCTGTGAATGGGGAGTGAGGTCCTGGACCAGCTCCTGTTCGTGAGCTTGGTGAAAGCAGGACCCCTGGCACCTGGCAATTAGCACTGGATAAACAAGCAGGGACATTTTACCCTCTGCTCAAAATCCCATGCCCTAAATCCTACACCAGTGAGGGAAAATAATCTTCTGTAGGACAGCAGTGAAAACAGTGCTTTCCTTTCCCACATGCATGAGGATGACTGCAGAGGTAAGGGGAGCGAAGGAGGAAAGGTGACTTTCTGATACACAGCTGTTCCTCTGGGTCACTCCGCCCGACCCAGAATAGCTCCGTGGAGCAGATTGCACAACAGCAGTGTAACCTGCAGGGTACATGCGTTTGACTCCACATCACTGCATCTCGTCAATGGTGAATTTAAAGTAAGCACAATTTACTGGTTCTCCCTTAAGATTGAAAGGTGCTGACCTCATTGGTCAAGAAAGGGAAGCAAAATTAGTTCATGCCATAGTTCCAGATAAAGAGATAAAAATAACTTGAGAGGGGCTTTTCATTAATTCCACTACAAGATTTTATACACGTTATGCTTTTTTTTTTTTCCCCAAACCAAAGGATAATTCTCTACTCAGAGAAAGAAAACTCTTGCAAAACAACCCCAAAAAAGATCACTCATGAAAAAAGGTTCTGAGGCTTTAGAAGAAAACAGCTTCACGCCTTGTCCTTCAATAAGCAACAGGGACACCACAAAATTGTTAGGGAGGATTTCTTCTGTCATGCATTCAGTCAGTCAGAGCACATGTAGTATCGCTTGTGATCAAAAGATTTCTGGACAAAACCAAACTCTTGGGTTTGACTGGAATTTTTGATGGACAACAAATAATAGGGTTTTTTAATAAAATAAATATATATATGCAGAGACATATACAAACGAAGCCCATAAAAATGTACACACATTTATCTCTGAAATCCAGACTAAATCCCATCTGAAGGTTTGTAGTTTATTTTACAGGGGAAATGAATCACAAAAAGTAAGCTCATGCATAGAATATGATATTTGCAAAGAACACGAAAGCTGCAGTCCTTATCTAGCTAAACAGTTAAAGATGTGTTTAAATGCCACATGGAATGGGGACCTCTGTAAGGATCAGCATAGACATGGAAGGCTTTTGCCCACTTTTAAAATTATAGATAGAGCTTTCTCACGGGAAAATTCTCAAGTTTTAAAAAAAAATGCCTTTTTTGTCGTTCAACACCAGGTGCAGATGATGCACAGGTTTCCTGCATGGCCTGCAGGAGATGGTCACACTACAGGAACCTTTGTGGCAAAAAAGAGCACTTGTCCTCTAGGCCATTTGCACCAGTATGATTTTTTTTTTCTTTTAATCACTAAAAAGTAGTGAAAATTTGAAGTGTTTCACAGTTACTGAGCTAACAACCTCTTCTCTCCACATTTTCTGAGTTTCTTCACCCACACAGAACCCTTCCAGCTATTCTACACCTTTGAACTATCACCTAATGAATAAATAATGCATTGTCTTCCTTAAAAGTGGCAAATATATATAAACAAAATAACAATGAATGGATGCCTTCAAAATACAGTTCCAATTTTCCGTCTACTCTGATATAAAGCATCTGTCAGTCTTCAGCATTTCCTATTTCCACGAATAATTTTAATGTTGAACTCATGACAGTAAAACTCTCAGTGGATATCACAGAGCCCCGTTCTTATCCTCAGATGTGAAATTGTCTGTAGATTTGTGGGATCCCATTTCAGCAATTTTGGAACAGTTTAACTTGCCAGGCCTTCCTTGCCCACCTCCACTTTTCTTATTTCTTTCACGGATATCACAGTCACTGCTTTTTTTCACTGTCTAAAGCACTTGTGTGGGTGCCTCTAGGTGCACAGTTCTCTGAGAAATTTTAAAGTTAAATTCCATTTGCTTGGCTAGGCAATGCTTTCCAATGGTGTGCACCATTCCCAGTAACACAAAACTCAGGTTTAAGATGTGAGGAAGAGTTCATTAAGAGTATGTCCTTGTTAGGTTTTGAAGTTTGGGGAAAATGTTTGCTTTTAGGCTCTTCCTCACTTCACGCGATTGTGCCACACCAAGGTGGGCACCATGAGCATTTTCACTGCATAATCACCATCCTGAAAAATTGCCATCACATTCCTTGGACGATGAGAGACATAGATACCGTCTATCAGGCAAACCATGAACGTGACTGATAAGATGGTCTTGCCTGCCCATTTTTTTTTTCACTCTGCTTTTATCACACTTTCTGCTACAGGAAAAGAGCTGTTTCAATAATAAATCAGAACAAATAAAACTCTTCAGCCATGAAAACCAGACTGGACCCTTGTGCTAAAATTTACTAGGGATGATTTAGGTATAACAAAAACTCAGTCTTGTACTGATGCAGGAGGCATGGATAAGACAATCCAGTATAGATCCCTTCAAACAAACAGAGATGAAGATTTATGTGTCCAGTTTTGAGGGCTCCTGTCTTGAGATATTAAAGGATGATCCCCTCCACAGTTTAGAAATTACTTCTTTACATGACAGCAAGAATTGCCCCTGAAATTTCAATCTTCATTCCAAAAATTGTCCTTTCCAAATGTGTACAGCACACCACAGAAAGTTATGAATTTATTTGAAATCCAAGTTGCAGATGAAAAAACAAGATCCTGTGTGCTCACAGCTCTTAAAGAGAACATGATACACTTTTTCAGAGGTAGACAGTTGTCCTCGATGTCCTGGCTAAATAATTATATTCTGTCCACCTGGCTTCTCTGTGGGGCTTCAGATTAAAAGAATACTTAATCTCCTCCAAGTTGTGAAGCAGTGTGCCTGAGTTCCAGCCAGGAGACTTTACATTTCTGCAGTAGATGAACTAATTACCATCATCCCCAGTGCCTGCATAATCTGAAGTAAAAATATCTCTGCTTCTCCTGTGTCTGCACCTTCTGGGTCCCAGAAGGAAATGGTATTTCTTAACTCAAAAAAAAGTTGTTCAAGTCCTATCACACTGATATTCTCTTTCACTCTTCCCTCACTCCTAGCTTTCAGGCAGAGTTTTCTAACTGTCTTATTATTTGATGTAGAAAGACTTTTTAGAAGCCTGAGTGCTGGCAGAACGGCTTTCTCTGTGATTCCTTGGTTGTCTCCATCGTACATCAGCGGTGCTGACACAGGCTGCAGCCACCCTCGTTCCTCCCTGGGACTTCTCCCTGCAAGGAGGGGGGTGTGAGAAGGTACCCGCAGCTGCCGGTCTCACAGCAAACATACGACCTTCTCCAGCAACACAAACGTGAGGTGAGGTGAAGGTTGATGTTAGCTCAGTGCAGCTGTGGACCAAATGTTTGTGTTTCAAAAGGGCTAATTGCTTACAAAACTCAGGCAAAATCTGAAGAAAATGCATTTGTTTGGTTTGTTTCAGGACCACAGGTCAGGAGAATGACTTGGATGAGTTACCCTTTCTCCAGTCTCTGCATGTACACTCTCAGGCATTGATGCTATCCACGCCTAATTGCATAATTCCCCTCCTCTTATATGAGGATCCAATTACAGCTTTCCATGTATGCCAACTGCTCTTACCCTTTGGCAAGTTTGGCAGTTTCCCTTGGAGAATCAACAACCAGTAGTATACGGTGGCCAGGCAAAATTATTGAAACAACAGTGTTTATTATTCATACAGCAGCAGGAACACAATGAGAACGAAAAAAAAAATAGTTCAAAGGAGCAGCAATACTGGTTGACAGCCGACTGAATACGAGCCAGCAGTGTGCCCAGGTGGCTAAGAAGGCCAATGGCATCCTGGCTTGTATGAGGAACAGTGTGACCAGCAGGAGCAGGGAAGTGATCGTGCCCCTGTACTCGGTGCTGGTGAGGCCGCACCTTGAATCCTGTGTTCAGTTTTGGGCCCCTCACTACAAGAAAGACATTGCATTGCTGGAACACGTCCAGAGGAGAGCAACCAAGCTGGTGAGGCGTCTGGAACACAAGTCATACGAGGAGCGGCTGAGGGAACTGGGGTTATTTAGTCTGGAGAAGAGGAGGCTGAGGGGAGACCTGATCACCCTCTACAACTGCCTGAAAGGAGGCTGTAGGGAGGTGGGGGTCGGCCTCTTCTCCCTGGTAACAGATGATAGGATGAGGGGGAATGGTTTGAAGCTGCGCCAGGGCAGGTTTAGGCTAGACATTAGGAAAAACTTCTTCACCGAAAGGGTTGTCAGGCTCTGGAATGGGCTGCCCAGGGAGGTGGTAGAGTCCTCATCCCTGGAGGTATTTAAAAGAAGGATAGATGAGGTGCTTAGGGGCATGGTTTATTGGTGGGATGTCAGGGTTAGGTTAAAGGTTGGACTCGATGATCTTAAAGGTCTTTTCCAACCAAAGTGATTCTATGATTCTATAAATTTACATGCAAGTCTAACTCAGCCAAAGCCCAGGCATCACTGATGGCGACTGAGAAAGGCCCATCTTAACCAGCTACCCCAGGGTGCCTCGACTCTGTCTCCGACATTCAGAGGGATTTAAGTGCTCAAGCATCCAAGTAACCCTTGAAAATAAGACTCAAACATATCCGAATCACCAAGAAGTATTCTACCCAACTTCAAGCTAGGCGAATGATTTATGCCTTTAACAAAGGCACAGAGTACGTGCACACATATGTGCCCTCCCCCAACTTGTTCTGCCTGATCGAAGTTAAGATAAAGTTTAAATAACTTTGTCCTCTTTTAATTAGTGATTTCATACATGATTGGGTGGTTCCAGGCTGAAGTTTTTTCTTTCAAAACAGTCTAACCCAGAGAGCTCTGATTCTGCTGTCCTTGCTTCCTCCATATTAACAGAAAAGAGATTTTTGTCCCCATAAATAATGCAGTTTTGTCCCAGAACACACTGCTTTGACACTGTGTTGACAAAAACTTCCCGATGTAGTTTTTGAGACTGTTATCAACCACTGACGGTGGCGCTGCATTGCCAGGAGAAGAGCTGTCTTAGTGTCAGTCATTTTTCTACTATCCTAGTGCCTCAGTGTTAGCACAATTTTTTCCCTGCTATTGCAAATCGTTGAACCTTAAAAAAATTAATTGCTTGTACACTAGCGATCACTTCCATAGATGGACCCTAAGGCAAAACACACAGATGAAATACTATGCGTCATCTTCTGACATTTTCTGGCGAATGCTATCCATTAAATTACAAATAAAATCATGAGGACCAGCTGCTCATTTTATCTGTGCCCTTCCAATCAGACCAGCTACTAAAGTCTCCTTCCTCAAAAGTTTTCTCAGTTCAGACAGAATCTCTGCAGAGTGGAGTTATTCAAATAATATTAACAATTTATTCCATGACTGTTATATGCAATATATGTGATATACCTATGTGTGTATAGATATACACAACCTGAGGTATATAAATATATATAAGTAAATATATAAAAATAAATGTATATAAATAAATTTAAATATATAATAGTATAATTATTATATACACCATCTAATATACAATAACTATATATGTTATTATATATTATAATTATTATATGCAGGTACAGAATATATATTGTATACAAATATATATTAAATATATTATATACCCGCATATAATCTCTACACGGGTAATTTGTGTATTCCTCCTTTTTGCTGCTCAACCACCGCTACATTTGTGTTCACTGGGCTTTGTATTCCATGCATTCACCATTAGAGGATGATGTAGAAACATCTGCAAATGCAAAAGTGGTAGAGGCTCAAGTGGTACCCCGGTGCGCCGCAGAGATCGTCTCAGCGCTTGAACACAGATGTAGGATGGGTGCAGGTCTGGGTGCAGGAAGCACCTCTGTTGCCATTGGAAAAGCAAGTAAAGAACCGCGGGCATCAGGATTCAGGGAACACAAGCAGAATAACTTTTAACTCCGGTAGACTTTAGCGTCTGAAACTTCTGCTCATTCGTAACGAATTAGTTCTGAAGAATAATCCAAACTACCAGTGGGGAAACCTAGATCTGATATCTGACCTGCTGGCATTGAACGAGAATTGATGCTCAGCAAATAAAGTATCATCTCAGCTAGACCAATACAGAGTAGGGCAAAATCTTCACCTAGACATCCTGCCCTGCAAGGAGCTAGCCTAATACCTTGAAATCAAGATTTAATTCATCACCCTGCATCATATTGGACCCAAAATGCATAATAAGGGATCTAAGCTCTTTAGACTTTTCTTTTTTCCTAAATCCATTCATCAATACTGCTGGTATGAAGGTTCACTGGAATAGATGGAAGGGAAAAATGTCATATTCTTTCTGTAACAGTGAGCTGCATTCATATCTCACTGCTCCCCACTAAAATAATATTCACTGAAAGCCTGAGTGTAAAGGTCTTTATGAAATGTTTATTGAGAAAGAACATATCCTACCTGTAATTTCTAAAGCAAAATGAGTGGGCTGGCTTAAAGCATTTTGAAAATAAGTATAAAAAGTTAACCTCAGATGCCACACCTGAGCCGTTCCTGCGTTATTCCAGTTGAGATAATTTACAAAACAAGTATTTGCAACGGGAGACTGCAGCACGATATTAACTTATGTGAATGCATTATAATAGTCAAGTATTTAATCACTTTTCAATTCTTGTAAAACAAAGAACATTTTCCAGCATTGTCTGAACTGCGCTTGCTGTAGTCAATGGGTGTTCAACTCCTTTACATGAGAGAATTGAGTTCACCACCCTGCATAATGAAGACCTACTGTATTTTAAACTATAACTCAGCAGGTGATTGAATATTATCTGCTTCACAGAAAAATACGAGTAAAATGAGCTCTTCAGCTGTAAATAATTTGGTCATAAAAGAGAAAGCTACTGTATTTCTTAGGTAACCATCTCCGCTCTGCTGCATGGTGCACTGATCCTCCCTAGATAGTTCTGGATTTCGTATCATCAGCCAACCCAAAAAGGGAATGTTAGTGAGGATTTTTGTGAAAAGTCTCTTTACTAAACTGAGAGTGGAACTTCACACGAAGAATTTGGTGCAGAACATGGCCTGAGTGCATTTTCTTCTCCCCAGCACAATGGGAAGAAAGGGACTAGTGGAATAATCTTCTCTGTCATCTAGAAATAGCTCTTCCTTCTCTCTCTCCCCCACCTCCTACAGTTAATCTGTATGGTTTGACAGCCCTGCAAATGCTCTCATGGGCTTTAGCAGACTTTGGTTTATATTTATAATGCAAAATTAAGGTTTTAGATTATGTTTTGGTTTTAGAATATCCATAATACAAAAAAGCACCAGACATCAAAGTAATCAACTAATCCCTTTATCCAGGGCCGTTCAGATCAATCATTGAAACACCATGAGGTTCTGACAGATGCCACCATGACAGATTTCTTTCCCCCCATGTTGTTTTCATCGCCACAGATTTTTTGATTTGGGTCATAATTGCATTTGGGCTTTCAGTGGCATGTAGTCAAACTACCTCATTTTGAATGTTAATTTCCTGAAAATAATTGAAAACCAATCCATATTTTTAATCTGTGGCAGGTGCTTGGCTACGGCAGCCTCCTTTTGTTGTTGTTGCCATTGACATACAATATGTGATCCAGGAAAATGTCTGGTTCCCATGGCTATCTGCCCAACACCGGCTTCGTTAAATAATTGGGTTCACCTAGCCAGATTTTGAATGTTTGCAATCATTGACTTGTAATGCTGCTTATTGCCTGCCACCATTTTGTAAGGCAGCTCTTTGGCATTTTCAGCCTCCCCTTGTTAGCACTCGGTCTGTAGACAACTCACCCCATGGGCTATTGTATCCTGATGGGGCTTCCCCAAAACCTTCCATAAAGCCTGTTGAATAGCACGGGCAATCTCTGTGCTGCCACGTGCCTGAAGCACCACCGTAACACCGCTTATGCTTGAACTGTCATTGTAGGAGTGGCAAAATACACCAGATAAGGAGACAGCATTTTGATCAGTGGAACCATAGAAAATTCACCCATTCATGAAAATACCACGTATATGTGTGTGTATATATATATGTGTGGATGGATATTTATGCTAATTTGTTTTCCTCTTTTACAGTTCAAGTTATTCTCATATTACATAGAGTGAGGCAAGGTTTGTGGGAAGAAGTAATGGGTTTTATGAAACCAAGATAGTTTCCCAGAAAAACCAAACAAGCTTTCCTGTGTACAGGCCTTTCTTCAGGTCTGAAGCCGAGATGTTCATACAAAGTGATCTTCAAATATGGCCACAAGAACTTAGCCTTCAAAAGTGACACATAATATTTAACTCCTCTACAACCAGCCAGACCACTAGAAAAAACATAGGGGCCCTTCTCATGAAATATCAAGATATAATAGCCTGCATAGAAAATGCTGTGTGTGTTTGTCTACACAGCATACAGCTGCCCCAGGCAGAGGTAACAGTTCTGGTTCAGAAAGCAGAATTAGTTAGCTTTTCCATAATATATTGACAGCTTTTCTGCAGCAAGCTTGAGTCTCCATATCGCTGCGTAGTACAGATGTGCCCCATAGAGTCCAATGTGGCTTCATCCTGGCTTTAAAGTTTGCTGGGTACTTAAATGCTTTCCTGGGCTATTTAAAACAGTTCCATGGCACTCTGTGTGTTAAAAGCAGACCAAATAATGCTAAAGATGGGAGAAGACACTGTTTAAAAATACTTTGGAAACACTCTACCTGTCTGTTAAAAATCTTGAAATCATTGCTGTCAGCCTCTTTCACACAGGTGAGGAGTGAAAATGCTTTTGCTTAACATATTTCTCCTCTTTTTCTGGCCCATCTCCACTCCCATCCCTCCAGGATTTCTTACTCATTGCTAATAGGCAGCTGCAATTAAAGTCCTTTAAAAGAAGCCATTTTCATACCACTTGACCACAAGCTCTACAGCAGTGTCACAACCTCCCATTTTTGTTGCTAAGGACATGTGATTTTTCAAACAGTTGGAATATGTTTGATCTCTTCAGTTTTTAAAAGGCCATCAGGAAGACTGATTGTTCCCAGCTAATTGCAGTGAGAGAAAGGAGGAAAGGAAGCTGGTTGTTAATAACAGAAAAATGCCCTGACGTCTAGATAGACTTCAGTCATGGTAATACGCGAGGTTTGGTGTCTGATTTGGCAAATTTGATCCTGTACAAAGGGACTGTACAAACTGAGTCCAAGTTGGGCACGGCTATATCGGCAAAGTCTTGGTGTTCAGTGGTGTCTTTAGACACAGTCAAAGACTGTTTTGAACAGTCTTTGGACTGTTCAAAAAAAGGCAGCTCCAGTTCTCAGAATATGCTTCAGGCTTTCCCCAGAGTGAGCATCACCACTGCTGAAGACGACTTTTGTGAGCACGGACCCTCCTGTGGGTATGGCCAGACCATAGCTCTGCTAGAAGCTGCAGAATGGCCACCAGTTGTGCCCAAGCTGGGCTGTCCCCTCGCAGGATGACAGCCTCATGTCCCTTCTCTGCTTGCTCTGCTAGCACAAGGGAACCTTTCCAGGAGGGGGTTGCTGCATTCCCTTTGGGGAAGGGATAGGACATGACTTTCCATTCAAAGCCAACAGGATGGTCTGAGTCAGAACAGAGGATTTCCGTGCCATAATTTCAGGTCCGCTATCCAGAGCAGAAGAGTGAAAAGGGCTGTTGAAGAAGTGTAAGATGAAGCAGCTGTGTCTCTTCTTCCATCTCTGCTTCACCAGGTGTGTGAAGCAGCTTCTCTGACCAGGTGAGGGTGTGTTTAAAGGCAAGAATTTCCAAGCAGGAAAACACCTTGAGCCATGTGCTGTGTGTATGCTGCACGCCTGCTCCCCGCCTGCTCCCCTCCTGCTCCCCAGGGCCATCACAGAAATCCACAACCTTCTTGAACTGATTCTTGAGATGAAACAGAAGAGGTGCTGGTGTGTATTCAATGTGCAAATATTAGTGTGTAATAGTGACAGGAGTATTGCAAGTGACATGATTGGTGAGGTGAAGTCACTGTCCAACAAGCGTAGGTTATTCCTTTCCTGTGTGAATGTACCAACCTGACTTAGGAGACAGCCATGGGAGAGGTAGACAAGGACCACACCATAAATCCAGCATAAGCTGCTGCAAGCACACACTCATGAGGCAATGTGTGAACTGTTAGCTTACAGAATTCTCCAGAACCAGCAAGGAAGACTCAAGCTTTACTTGGGGACTGGAGTTTGGAGGTAAAAAAAGAGCCAGAGAGCTTCTAAAGGGAACTTTCCTTAAAATGCCATGGGACAAATTATTTGAGTTAATGGTGCCAACCTTGTCAACCCAACTGCAGGACTGAGAGGCAGCTTAACCCAGTCGGGAGCCCCCTGCTATCTGGTTAAAACACAAACCAGAACAAAACTTCTACCTTATAACAAATTTAGCATATTATTTATATTACAAATACAGTACATTTGCATTGTAGTTTTAAGATCCATAGGCTGGGAGGCTGTGGACCAACCTTTAGCCAGACAGTAAAAGAAGGATTTCCTTCCTGAGGCTTGGGAAACCTGTCGAAGTCTGATCTGGCCAGGACTGATGTGGGAGGACCAACGGTGAAGAAACATCCATAACCTTCAACTTACGCCAGTCAGCAAAGTACTGCCAGCCACACCAGCAGTGGAGCTGTATGTATGCTGTGTGTATGCCTGATGCAGCCTTTCTTGGCAGCAGGTCTGACTTACTTCTCTGTCCCTTCACATGCACCCAGTGCCCTCGAGGTGTCTGAGCGCACACTGCCACAACCGCTGCTTGACTTCAGGTATTGCCTTGACATTGTCGCAGCATTGACTTCTGTAGCGGTGCTCTCTTGCAGCCTTGCTGTGCTATCTATTAGAGACTTCTAATTTACACACTAAGGATAAACAAATAGGAGGAGGGAGGAAAGCAGATTTGGAAAAATACATATTATCAATGCACTTCCTTTTGCCACTTGCAGATCCTGAAAATTGGATCTTGCTGCGTTTGGGTTTTTTTTTTTAAGGCTTCTTTAGAGCATAAGAGTTTTCCTTAAGCAAAGAATGTAGTTGTCCACCAGGCTTTATCATTGTTAAGCTGCTAAAAACCATAGCTCTAGCTAAGCAAGGCCCTGGAGGAGATTTTCTTTTGCACTGGGCTTCTTGGAAGGTTTTGTAATGGTTTTATTTTAAAGGAACTCTGTATGTCTGAGCATGGGAGAGAAAGACTGGAAAACTTCTCTGCAGTTCTGAGTTTGGCAAAATGTGTTTGTGGTCTGCAGATGTTCATCCTCTATCTCTTGCAGCATCTTAATGATACGGCTCACTGAGCTCTGCCACTTGCCCCTGAATTTTCCTCTCATGCTTCCCCTCAGCTTATTTTCACTTCATTCAATAACTATTAACATAACGCTTCTGTTAGAAGCCAGTAGGGGCTCATTGCTGCTCTCCTGCAGCCGCTCTCTACCCTGATGCACTCACCTTTCTGTGTAAATTGAGCTAGTAAAGAGAAGGCAATTTCTAGGACACAAAGATTGTAACAGCCAGATTTGTGCCTGGTGTAAATCAGCATCGCTCTCTGCTATGGAGTTTTTCCAGCAGTGACTGGTTTAGCCCAGGTGAGGAGGTATTGGGTAGGAGATTAGAAAGCCTCAAGGCAATTATTCTTTATTTCCTTTTGCCTTTCCTTGCAGCATCTCTAGAGCTGTCATCCCTTCAAACGTGGGCACAGGCCTACCACAAAAAGACAACCTTGTCCAACTGTGCCTAGTTTTCTCCAGTGCTACAGACTCAACTCTGGCTCCCAGGAGCAGCTTTTCTCATGTTTGGCAAGTAGCCCTGACCCTTGAGGGGCTGTGCTGGGCCATGGTGACAGTTTCATGTGACCCTGATATTAAATGTCTTTTGGAGCACTAGTTATTTCAGCCTAACACTTTGAGCCCCAGTTCAGCAGATGACGAATGCACATAATTAATTTTTAAACATGATGATACAGTAGGGCCGCAGCAAAACGCCCTAAGGTTTTTCTTTTGCTTTTAATTCCTGCTTTAGTGAGCCAAAAGATCTTGCACAGAAAAAGAAAGAAAAACAAAGGAAACGTCAGTGTTGACCTCAGCAGAGTCCAGTTTCTAGATTTTGCTCTTTTGGGTTGTGATGCTGCAAGTTACAGTTACTGGGACTACGGATGGGTATTAAATGGTTGTCACAGGCAGATGATGTTGTAGTACAAGCAAGTGATTCAGCATCACATTCCAGAGCCAACTGTGTTACGTTAGCGGGGAAGGTGGGCCAAATTCATCTGCTGTGCAATTCATGGCCTTTTTGTCTCCAGATTTTCCATTTATTTTTTATATCTGCCAAGAGGGTAGTTTAGAGAACATTACATTGTCATAACATTGTATTCCGCTGGCAATATTCCTTAATTGTAGTAATAATACATAATCAGCCATATATATATGCATTAATATATTAGCTGCATAGCTTCAGCACTAACTTCTGTTACACCCAACAACAGTCACGCTTGGCTGCCTCATTACCTGAGCTTCAAGATATGAATTTCTTTTTGTGACATGCTTGGGGTATATGTTATTTTTACAATAGGAGCCAATGATTTTTCTGTCAGAAAGCCATGGGGTTTTATTGTGGAATCTATAATTTTTGTACAATGAGATTTTCAAAGGACCCAATGGTACAGACTTGCAGCGCATTGATGGGCTGGCAAAGGGTGAACTCTTGGCACGCTCAATGACTCAGAAGAGTTTAGGGAGACCCAAAACTAGTGGTGTCACGCCTCTAGCTGCATGTGCTCAGGGTGTCAGAGAATAAGCCCTTGCTTTCGGGGTGGGCAGAGTCTGCTGAAGATTTTGCTGTGACATCTTTTCCCAAGGGCACTTGTTGGAACTGTGGGGGCAGGCGTTGCTCCCTAAGTAGAGGGGAGCCACTATTGAGTGGAAAAGAAGGATACAAAGAAGAGTCAGAAAATGGGGGGGTTTTGATAAAACCATTTGTCTGCAGTAATAGTTAGAATCATAGAATCGTTTAGGTTGGAAAAGACCTTTGAGATCATCAAGTCCAACCGTTAACCTAACCCTGCCATCCCACCACTAAACCATGTCCCTAAGCACCTCGTCTGCCCGTCTGTTAAATACCTCCAGGGATGGGGACTCAACCACTTCCCTGGGCAGCCCATTCCAGTGCTTAACAACCCTTTTGGTGAAAAAATTTTTCCTAATATCCAACCTTAACCTGCCCTGGCACAACTTAAGGCAACAATGAAAAGCTTCTGAGCTGGCATGGGGCAGGCGCAGTAGCTGGTACCAGCTACGGACCAGAGTTCGGGTGATTTAACAGAGTGCTCCACGTCCCGCCGTCCATTTACTGTCCCCCACCCAGACTCGAACAGGCTTTTGAGCATAGGCCTACAGGAGCTAAACTGCGCACCACAGTCCCACCTGTTAGACTTACAAACTTGCCTCTGAAACTGCTGTGAGCCGGCTGAAGACAGGCCAGTGGGGTCTCTGAAGGGTAAAGAACAGTACAAAGAAAAGCACGCTACGATGCACAAGACCTTTGAGATCATCAAGTCCAACCGTTAACCTAACCCTGCCATCCCACCACTAAACCATGTCCCTAAGCACCTCGTCTGCCCGTCTGTTAAATACCTCCAGGGATGGGGACTCAACCACTTCCCTGGGCAGCCCATTCCAGTGCTTAACAACCCTTTTGGTGAAAAAATTTTTCCTAATATCCAACCTTAACCTGCCCTGGCACAACTTAAGGCAACAATGAAAAGCTTCTGAGCTGGCATGGGGCAGGCGCAGTAGCTGGTACCAGCTACGGACCAGAGTTCGGGTGATTTAACAGAGTGCTCCACGTCCCGCCGTCCATTTACTGTCCCCCACCCAGACTCGAACAGGCTTTTGAGCATAGGCCTACAGGAGCTAAACTGCGCACCACAGTCCCACCTGTTAGACTTACAAACTTGCCTCTGAAACTGCTGTGAGCCGGCTGAAGACAGGCCAGTGGGGTCTCTGAAGGGTAAAGAACAGTACAAAGAAAAGCACGCTACGATGCACGCTTGTGCTAGTAGGGCACAACACCAGGGGAGGTGACAATGGTGCTAGAGGACAATAAATCAGACAGCAGAGAAGACCAACAACTTTTTATCTGTCTCTGCAAAACCCTTGAATGGCATCTGCTGAAATGACGGTGCGACTCAATTTGCAAAGTCTTATTTTTAATTGAAACAAATAGCTACAGATTGCACACAGAATAAATGGGCGGCTTTTTGCTGTGTTTTGCAAAGGTGAAATGTGGGACTGGGGAAGGGGGTGACATTGGTGAAAGGACTAACTTTGAAATGATAAAGAAAAATGAACAGGGGAGGAAAAGAGAGGGAATTGGAAGAAATGGAGCAAGAAGAACATTATTTTGTGTAAATTAAATTTAAATAAAAAAGGATGACACTGGCTCTGATCTTGTCATGCTGAAGTATTTTCAGGCCAACAGTAATAAGAGAATTATATATAACACGAGTACCCCATGAGTGCCAGGTCCATCTTTTTTCTATTCTAATAATGAAGCTGCTGATGCACATTTCTCAAGAAGACAAATAAACACCCTTTGTATTGACCAAAAATGGTAGCCCTAGTCACTTCACATCTTCAGGGTTCACCTGCATCAAGGTAAGGAACAGCGAAATCCACTGAGAAAAGGCAAGCAAATGCCTCAGAAAAGTCAGGTTGCCATTTGACCTGCCATTCAAAGTCTCAAATAGCTGGGCACAGGAGAGAGTCCTTTTCTGTGCCTTGCTGTTTTCAGACTGCTGTAGAAGTTGTTTTTTTCCATTCCAGTCTAATCAGCTCAACATGCGTTGCAGAAAAACTCCATCTGAACAGCAACAGCCATACAGGAAAACTATGAGCCCCTTCTGCCTAGAAGGTTGTCATGGGTGCTGCCATATGCATGGTGGGTGGGTTCCTCCTAAGGGCCGGCGGACTTTGTCACTTAAGAAAGAGAAGAAAGCAAATGGGGATATTCAATCAGGGGTGTAAAATCTGGCAGCACTAAAAGAATGATTCCTGCTATTCCCAGAGAAATGCCGCACAGCCACACTGTTATTAGGCACGGCTCAGATTTCAGCCGATGCTTCCTCATGCCAGAACCTACAAAGGCAGAGGTGTTTCCCTACTCCAGGCAACTGCATGGAGACACAGGGGTTGAGTGGGCCATGGATCTGGTCAGCCACCGGGCAGAGGCAAGGCAGGATGGGTAGCAGCCACTTCGGCAATTGGTTTGTGGAATGGAAGCCAGGCAAAATCTTGCCTCTGGTCTCACACAGGCTGGCTCAGCAGGCTTCAAGGAGGAAACAGCAATAAATGATTAGCTTTATGGAATATGAGAACAGCAGTTAAAGGATGACTTGTGACTCTTAAGAAAAACTGTACAACTCACTGCCACAGGATGGTGAACTCAGCAGTATATATTTGTTCAAAAATATTTAGACTCATTCATTCACATTCAGTTATTATTAAATATGATAGTTTGGCTGTAACAGCCTTGCCAGAAAGTGCCTGAACGTTGTGGGGTGTTCACTGTCAGATGTGAGGCATTTCATATTGTCCCTTCCCCTTACACATTTTCCCTGTGATATGTCTGTTGGACAACAGCAGAGCTGGGACGCTGGGCTAGGTGAAGCTCTGGCCTGGCCTCCTATGGCCTTTCTCCTGTTCCTGTGAGGGCTAATCCACAGAGCATACTAAAGGAATAAAATGGCTGCGTGGCGGCATGTCTTCATTGCCGTAAATGCCATGCTAATGCGTGTACCCAGATGCTGAGAGGGAGCTGCCCTTCAGCTCTCCTGGAGTCTGAGCAGGGAAAAGCTGTCAGCCCTGAAGACCACACAGGCACATCCTTAAACAAACAGATCCTTATCGCAGAGGCAAAGTTATTAGTTGTTCCCTTGTCTGCCCTTGAGGGAGCATAGTTATAGCCCATTGCTTACTCTGCAAGCCCCCAGTCCCTCAGAGCCTTACCTGTCTGCTTAGCTTCACGCAGCGCCAACAGCCCTGCCGAACTTCCATCAGGCAGCTCACAGTGCGTGGCATCAACAGAGAGAGATTTTCTAAGTCCAGGGCTTAAAGCTGCAGTCTAGCTCAAAAAAGTACTTATTTGTACTGTACAATTTCTACCAACATGTTTTTCTATAGGAGTAGTGCTGACTTCCGACCGGTATGTGCAATGATAGGGCAGTTATACTCACAACGGAATTTCCCATTCCAGAGAGGCAGATTTACATATAAGCAAAAACTTTTTCAATACCACCCAGAAGGAAGAAAATCATATTTATATGACAAACGTTTTCTAGACAAATGTAAGTATTTGACTGAAAATTAAATAGAAGCAGCAATCTTCAGTATGGGTTAAACCTTAAGAGAGAGCTCCTTTCAATCTTTTTCCCGTTTGGGGAGTCCTGTGTATTTTTCAGTGGATGCCTGCATAGATGGATTAAATCTAAACCCACTGTCAATCTGCTTGATGGGTTTAGTTACCTTCCATAAGCCCCCAAATGTAGTCCTTGGACCACTGATCCATGACCACAGGTTTTTGGAATCACTACGGTAATTCTTGAAAATTTGGGAGCACCTTGATGCGCTGAGAGGGTGGAAGTATAATGCTGCGTTATGATTCCTCAAAAATTCACGCCTCGGATCTGGTAGTGTGTGCAAGCCTTTCCTTCCCCACTGCAAGAACAGGCATTGATAAGTGGAAGTCCTCCCCTGCCAGGCAAAGGTGGGGTGCAGAGAGCAGCCTCGTTTAGGGCCAGTGTCCAAATCTGGATCAGACTGTTACCTTTCTCCTCAGGCAAATACAAAATGAACAAAGATCCTGACTTAAAAAAGGATTTGCTAACAAGACCGGGGAAAGAACACGCTAAAAAAACCCCACACCACTCGCACGAGACGAGGCCATTGCAGAGCCAGACCTGTCACCCTGTAAGGCAACAGGCCCGAGATTGGCTTCATTTTTGGACAGGCTGCTGCCTCCTGGCCCAGGGTGTTGCTCCCAGTGTGCAGAGGAGGGTGCGATGCTCCTTTTGCCAGGTCTAACTTTGACACCCAGTGACTGGCGCCCACGGCGGAGCTGTCGGAGAGCCCCGGCAGGGCCAGGGGCGGTGGGCAGCGGGGTGGCACTGCCAGAAGCACCCTCAGCTCTACCCTGCCTCTGAGGGGCTCAAAACAGGAATCTCATGTGGAAGGATCTCCTGGGCTCTTGCCTCCCCTTTATTTTTTTTTGTGCTCAGTTCTTCCTCTCCTCTCTCTCTGCTACCTGAGCCTCAGTGTGGACCCACGGGTGCGCAGGTGAATGTGTGGCCAAGCCCTTGTCCAGGCACACGTGCCCTGCAACAGGAATGCTGAACACCAGCACCAGCCTACAGCAGTACTTCCCCAGGAGATTTTTCTCCGCCTCCAGCCCGTTTCAGCTTAAGGACTTCTGCAGGAAAAATGAGTGGGTTTGTTTCTAGCAGCCCTCAATCGAAATTTGTGGATTTGCTTTCTGAGTCCGTGACAACATTGAGCACCATCACTGCGCTGGGGCACAGAGAAACTCTTTGGGTGAGCAATTTGCCAGGCAGTGAGTAAAGCAGGACTCTTTCTGTCTGTTTTGAACCTGCCACCAACAAGTTGCACCTGATGA
Source organism: Egretta garzetta (assembly GCF_000687185.1). NCBI lineage: Eukaryota > Metazoa > Chordata > Aves > Pelecaniformes > Ardeidae > Egretta > Egretta garzetta. The sequence goes on from NW_009260192.1 coordinate 2,305,503, forward strand.
TGCCATTTACCTGCAGGGCAAATATAACAGGATTCCTTGAGCTGTTTTTTTCCTCTTCATTTGCTTTCAGACAAAGGTTTGGAGAGAGACAGGTATTCTTCTGCCCTTAGTGACTGCTGGATGCACCCCCCTTCACTGATCAAAGGTGACAGTTTGAAAGTAGGAGAAGCAGATGTTGGATGCAGATACCCAAAGGGGAGGGGAACAGGTAGCAGGAAAGTGGAGCAAAACAAAGCCAGAGCGAGATTCTGGTGCCTTCTGTCAATACATCCAGTAGTTAAGCACCAAGGAGGCAGAAAACCTGTATAAGGCAATGGACAAAGCTGGTAAAACCAAACAGATATACCCTGTTTATGAATAAACTCAGGCTGCAAATCAGGACAAGGTTTCCAGTTATGAAAAGAGTGAAGCTTGAAAACAGCCTTTGGAAGGAAGAGCAGGGACAAAATTTACTGCAGTTGAGGCGGAGATTGATTGGTTTATGTAGTGCCTATGTATCACGGTAGGCAGTAGGCACAGCAGACACTTTAGTGATACGTACACACAAGGCCTTTTACAAACCCCTGTGTTACAAAACAGATGAATCCCCAAACCTGGCTACAACCAAAGGATTACAGTTGAGCAGAGCAGAAGCTTCCATCAAAAACATTGCAGCCAGGAAAACATTTGCTGCTGCAAGACAAGTTCTTTGATGGTATGTCATGTTTGGGGTATGAGGAGGAGTTTCAATATGTCTGAGGGAAACCCAGAACCTGGCAGCTTTTCCAAAAATGCGATGCCATCTTACCAGCACAAGTGTCTGTTCCGCTACTGAATCTCTGACGCTGAAAAAAGCTTGTGGCAAAACAGCATAAATGCAACATGGGTCAGTGGCATAGGTGTTGCTTTTGTTTATTAGAACGTGAAATGAGTTGAATCATTTTTTGTCTGTTATGATTATTTATGTGCGTGGGTGTAAACATGCAGTTGTGTCAGCTTTCTGGTTAGGCTGTTATTGCTCAAGCCCAGCCACAGCTTTAGCAAACCAAACATGCAAGGTCAACAGAGCAGCACGTAGACAGGGTAAAGGGGGGGCTTCACGTGTGTCTACCGTTACAAGTAAGAAAGCACAGCGCGAGGTGTCGAGACTTGCCCAAGCTGCAGCTGGAGTGAGGCTGCAGGCAGGGAGCCAGGACTGAAGGACGGACCCTCCACCCGGCCAAGAGGGCAAGCAGTCCCAGGGGGAACTGTCACCAAATGCATGCGGAGTTGGGTTGCACAGGTCTGGTCTGTTAAGGAGTCAACAACAAACTTCTGAGCTGGCAGGGCTGAGAAGCTGCTGCCCGGACCTTCTGGAAACTGAAAGGCTCACACTTGAACTCATAATTAAGGGTAACAGGGACTGATCCCTGAATCACCTGACCTGCTTAGTAGTTCTTTCTCATATTCAGTGCTGTATTTAGGGGTCATCCCCATCATTGTCTAAATGCTCACCTTTCTCTCAGGAGCCCAGATGCACTGGCTGCAGCAGGGTGAATTGGGGACTGCAGTTTGGCCATGTTGCTTTCACTTCTGCAAGTGTATTCTTGTCGCTTCCTCATGCAAAGAGCAACAGGAAGGCATCATGATGGGTAACAGCTTCCAGCTGTCCCATGTGAAGCCATCATTTTCCTTTTTTATTGCAGTTTAGCATTTTTGCTGTGTACTATATGTACTGTAGTTGCATATTTTTAATCATTCACCTTGTCTCTTCCATGCTTCCAGGCAGCCTTTCCCCCTGCCCCATTCTAGCAGCTCTCTTGGGCTGCATACTCATTCAGAAAGTATTGGAAATAGGTTCTCAAGCCATTTGATAGAACATTGCTATCACTCAGGAAACACTTCAGAAATGATTTTTCGAAGTTTATTTCACGAGATGAAAAGCTCACAAGGGTGAGCTACTTATCTATGACTCCTTCAGTCGTTTTAGTCAGTTCGCATTGTAATACAATTTGAGTGAGGTGATGGGGGGAGATTAGTAAAGACTGTCAGCTGTACACAAAGAGTTAAAAAATAATCCAAGTAATAAGCTCTATGATAGGTATGTCCAAGACTGATCACAATACAGGGGCAAGCGCAGCTATTAAGAGAGAGATCAGGTTTTGCAGCTAAAACGCTAGAAAAGAGCTAAACCTTCATCTTTCTGGCCACGTCTACACCATCTCATGGTGGTGGCCACCTGGGAGATGCAGAAAGTGTGTGAGGAAGGGAATGGGGGGCTGGAGAAGCTATGTTTGCAGCTGCCCTGCGGGCACATGCCTCTCAGTCTCCATCCTCGCCAAGCAGGAGCAGTCCTTCCTACGCCTGCCCTGCCCTGCCCTATCTGGGGAAAAGCAACTTGTATGTGCTTTCCAGAGATGGATTCCTGGGGTAGGTTTTACTGGGAAATGCAGCACTAAATAGCAGCAGGTGGATACGTCCATGCCGCAGGAAAAGCTCTGGCTGTGCAAGTCTTGGAGGGGGCTTTCTGCTGAAGGACCCAATTGTGTCATGGGTTTGGTGCCTCCTGATGAGACCTCGGCCTGAGAGGAAAGCGTGTAGGTTCCTCAGCACTTTTTGAGGCTTGAGGCGATCCCCGCCAGCTGAATGTTATACAGGGAGCGAAGGCAGCCCTAGAGAGCAGGGGACCTCCTCCTGACAGGCAGCAAGTTGCCAATCTGTAGCCAAGCACCCACAGCACTGGCTGGGTGGTTTCTGGGTCCCAATCCATAACCCCTGGTGCCTCACAGTGCCCTACCAGCTATGCGAGGGCTGCTGAGGGTTCTGCCCCATCGCCATCTTTCCCGCCCCCTCTGCCTCAGCTTGCCACGAGAGTGCGCACCATGTGGATTTTGGGATTACGGGGCCGTGCAGCTTACTGGGCTCCTTAGGACAGGTGATTAAAATGTGCAGAAAAACATCCCATTGCTCCAGCACGCCCTGGGTCGGTCCCAATTACTGCTGCTGGCAGGGCCCCCCCAGGCTCCCTCTCCTGTACGCGCCCACCCAAAGACTAAGGCTGCTGTTAATTTTTCATCTTCTCTTTGCTCGCAGTTTGGGTTCTCCTTCCATTAAAGAGAGGACTCAGTGGGTAGGGATGCATGAAAAATTAAAATGTGTTATTACTTATTCCCCTTTTGAACCGTTTTCTTCCCTGAGGGTTATCTGCTGCTTAACTCTACCTGGTGACAGGGGCGCATTGTGCGTTGCTTTCATTAATCTCCATCCCACACAAGCCTCGCTGCTCGGGGAGGTTATCAAAATTAAAATATCAGGCTTTTGTCTGAAAACGTTTCCTTACCCATTATCACACCAAGGATTATAGGAGTTGAAAGAAACGGGGAGATCGGTGAGGGGTGGGAGAGGGAGGGACAAGAATTTTTGCGCAGGAAGGGGGAAGGGAATTTTTTTTAATTGGAAAATGTGGTGATAAAATCACAAAATTAATGAAGTGAGAGAACTCAAGGTCAGTGCAGCACCTGAAGATACTTTAAGCACATTTTCTACCTTGGTTTCTTACAAAAACAAACCGGTCTCTGTACGTCTGCTTGCTTTGCCATTCCCCTCTCCATGATTTTCAAACCATTTGGCAGATTTCAGTCACACCTGAGAGCAGGGTGGACGTTTCCTAAATAAATTAATTTCTCCCCTCTTCAGAAAACAGCCACTGGCAGAGATATGGGGCTGGGCTCAAGCAATCGCATTGCTTTCCCAACTTTCTTGCAATGATCTCAGCTCTAACATTTACATCGTGCACAGCACCCTGCGTGTTACCACCGAGGAGCAATGAATACCTGAAGGGGAGCTACCCTCTTGTAGTTCAGTTAAAAAAGTTGCTCAAGCAACAGAAACAAATCCTCTGGGAAGTCGGTTTCATTACTTCTGCGGCTCGCAGGGCTCTTCAGCTTTTGTAACATTACAACGCCCCAAGCTGACGACAGCCTCTTAAACAGCCTGGAGAGCTGAAGCTGGAAACGAGGAGCTCCTGCCCTGTGTATGGCTCCAGGAAAATTAAATCTCCTGGTCCATGTTTTTGCTCTCAGACGGATCGGCACTGGAGGGCAGGGGCGCTGGTGTGGAAACCTTGCAGGTGCCCGGTGGCCACGCTGGGCTTGCTGCGCACTGCCCTGCTCGGCTCTTCGGGCCACTGGGACTGCAAGTGTGGGCCCACGGGTCTGCAAAGCCAAATGCGCAGGCTTTCCTGGGGGGAAACGATCAGTCCTCTGAACGGTGCCTTGGAAGGGGTAAGGCCACCGCTTAGCAAAAGAAAGCAGGTGCCTGGCAGATGATGAATAATTGATTGCGGTGACAACGATTCACAGATGTGACATCATTGTTGGGTGCATTAGGATGCCGAGCATCCTTTGGGGGATATTAGGAGTTAGATGACCCAGGGAACTCAGAGATATTAATGCATAATTTATTTCATGGGGGAAATAAGAAACTAGAGCAGTCCATAAAATTCTGATCATATCCCATTTTTTCTCTTGTGTCTCCCTCAAAAGGGTGTTCCAGTGGAGACATCATATTCTTATATAAAAATACAAACTTTCCACAGGGAACATTTTTCTCTGTGAGCAAAATCCAAAGCCATTGTACCTTAAATTAAAAGCTAAGTCCTTTTTAATTAGTGTAGCTCGCTGAAGCAGGAGTCCAAAAATAACAGGTAAATCCAAAAAGAGAAACCCAAAAGGCAAAACAGGCCACTGAGCTTCATTCAGTAACTGGAAAACAGCTTGAATCGTAGTGCTCAAAGAATCCCTCTGAAGTTCAGTCTTGTAAAATCACACTTTCTCTCCTAACCCCTATCCCAGTAGCATGTCCTGCAAGAGTATCTCTCTCTACAGAGGGGATTTGGTGGTGCTATCACCTGCAGTGCCTGACTGCTGGATGCTTTCTGAGGCTGAAAACCCCTTTTGATGCCAGCCTTTCACTTGTCTGTAGTGAATATTCTTTGCTCTCTGTTTTTTGAGTGAGTTTCTTTTGTTCCTCCTTTTTCCCCCTCTGGTTTTGTTCCTCTCCTCTCTCCCCTAAATTGCACGCCTTTCTAGCAGCTTTTATCCTCCCTTTCTTTTTTTCTTGCAGATTTTGAGTGAAAATGAAGAATGCACCTCTTAAGGGAGCAGGTTGCATGGAAAGTTTTCATTTTGCAATTGGATTAACTCTTTGATTGTCAGATATCCCTCTATACAGCACTTGGGGTAATGGAAATCACAAATTCTGTTCACCTTTACTTAGAACCATCTACTTTGGCAGACACACTTCAAAGTTTCTTCCTGCATTCATTGCAGACACAGTATGTTCCCAGCAGCATATCCATGGAAGTATTGCACTAAGTCTTTACGTTGGATCATATATAATAAGGTTCTTTTGGTATTATATAGGACTTCAGTAGCTTTATTGTTAGATGCTACTCAACTAGAAGAGTCAATAACTGAAGCTTCTTTCTGGTAGCAGCCCCCTGAGACTGACCTTGTGTTTACATTTGGTAAACTGCATAAGACTATCACTTAAGACTCCGTTCAAAGCACACTTCTGCCAATCAGAAATGCTATGTACAGAAACACTTCAGAAGTGGTGTTCAACGTGGACGTCCATATCATGTGCAGTACGTGACAACCCCCTCCCCAGCCTCTGCCCAGAGGAAGGCTATTTGGGTGGCAGCTTCATCAGATGGGAAAGGCTGCCGCTAAGGCCAGTGGTGTAACGTAAGTTCAACCCTCCCATCCATTAGACTGCGGTCACTGAGTCCATGGTCACCCACGGAGCTGGGGGAATAAGCAGGCACTGGAGGGGTAACTGGGCTTTGCGGCAGAAGCTGCAGAAGCCCCAGAGATTGGGGCTGTGCCCAACAGGGCAAGGAAGGACAGTCTCACTAAAGCTGTTTACACCATGGCTGTGGACTTGTGCATTGGTAGCAGATAAGCAATTTCAGACAAGTATTTGTTCTTATCAGTGGAGCATTAGCTACCATACAGTAAGAAAGAGAGGATGTCTATATTTCTTCACCCTGAGAGCAGGTCTATTTGGCTTGTAGGCTTTTTTTATTTCCTGAAATACAACTCTCAAAGACTGTGAGCCAACATGACACAGAAGCACAATCCGTAGGGATATATCTGTGTACACATTATTAAACATTAAAGGTAAAGTTGGATTAGCAATAACCCAAATAAAATGCATTGTGATTGAATCATTAATTTTAATAATAATAATAATAACCAGTACAATAATTTGATTCCTTTTTCCTTTCACAACGCTCTTATTATTCAGTGTGAGAATGATCAGAGAACTAGAAAACATGACCTGCAACGAAAGATTGAACTAATTGGTTCTGTGCAATCTATGGAAGAGAAAATGAAGCAGAAACATGGCAATAGTTTTCAAACACATAAAAGACTGCTGCAGAGAAAGAAGCCTTCTGTTTTCTGCATCCATGATGGATAAGACAAAAACCAGCAGGCTTTATCTGCAGCAAAAAAAGATTCTGGCAAGACATCAGGAAGCACGTCGGCTCAGCTAAGGGCAGTAAAGCTGGGGAATATCCCACTTGGGGAAGGTCCATCTGTAGGGTTCTTAAAGAAGAGGTCAAAGAAATGTCCATCAGGCTGTCTGGCCTGCTGTGGGTGACATTTTAAAGTTCTTTCCAGCTCTTTTTTCTATGATTCTACATTTTATATGTATTTGTGAAGACTGTTTACGTGCTAGAGAGCCTCCTGTCTCACAACACTGCACTTAATGACAGTTCTGTCATTGTTATCTGTCAGAAAAGGACCGGGCCAATCAGGCCTTTCAAGAATGGAGTACAATGCAGGGATTAGCATTGCTGAATGTTTTTTTCTTCTTCACATGGCCTTGTTTCAGCTTAAACTCATGGGATGATATTGTGGGTTAGTGGTGTGTAGTACACACATTGCGTATAGTAGCCTCACAAACCAGAGCCTGGAATAAGAAAACATATTAATAATGCGTCAAGCACCTCAGGAGCAGGCAACGATTCAAGCACTTGCTGACAGAGGCATTTTATATGAACCCAGTACCGTATCTTCCGTTGGGAACATCAGGGATCAAATTGCAATCATATTTTATAAATACCCTATTACATGCATTAGAGGAGTTCCCCTGCTTCCAAAGCATGACCTATGGGGACCAGGCAAGAGCAGCCTCCCATACTGTGGGGTGCAATAGACATCTAGCAGCCTTCTGCAAGATCGCACAACAGCTTTATGCAAGGAGGTTGGGAGAAATGTCACGACCAGTTAAAAGAACAAAGGGAACTACAAACCATGGAGGGCAGTTAGTATGTTCACATCATCTATTTTAAACTTTCCTAGATATTTAATTTTGAACCTTTGGATTCTCCCTTGAGAGAATCAGTGTTTCTTTGCAGACTCTCTAAGTGGCTCGGGTACCTAAATTAGCTCCTAAGTTATATGGTATGAGAACCTCCCTGTGTAATTATCCTGGTATTTGTCTGCAATGCTATGTTTAACATCCCAACTGATGAGCAATAATTTGCTGAATGCAGAACTGATGATCCTTGAACTTCAGAGAAAGTTGCATCAGTAGCTGGGTTTCAGTGATGTGGCTCACAGCCAGTTTCTGGTCAGAACAGTGCGACTACTAGCTGAAATATCTAGAGGCGTGATCTTGGTATCTTGCAGTCCAGTGACAGCTTGTTCATGGGAGAAGCTTGCAAAAGGAATATTAACTATTTATAAAACCCAACTCTTTCTGCCCAACCTCAATTCACTAGCATTTGCTATTTCTCATATGGATGAGTTATGTGATATATTAATGTGATATACAAGGTGTTTGAGCTACCTGCTATACAGCAGGCACCTGTTTTGTGACCAACAGGTACTCTTTGTAACTGCAAGCTGACTAGGGACCAGTGAAGGGCCAACTGACTTACAGGCTGCGTGGCTGTAAATACTTGTTTCTCAAAAGAAAGTAATTGAAGAAAGAAATGACGTTCCCGAGTTTCACACAGCTCCTACCTAGGAAAGCCATATGTGAGCTTGATAAACCGGGAAACCTGCAAGCACAGTGGAGCCCTTGCAATGATTCATCTCTCTTTTAACATGATGGGTAATGAAATGCCATGGTGGGACAACAGTCCAAGAGCCTGTTTGGAGCAAACTCATTTGGCAGTGATTCTTCGCAGAGCCAACACCATGTAAGAGCCCAACAGGCAGAAATCAGTGCATGAGATGTGCATATTATCCTCTCATCGCTTGCTGATTTACAGCACTTCACAGTTTTTCTAGCAGAGACTCCCACAGCTTCCATTTCTTAAATATTTAAGCAGGAAAAATTTCTAGGCAGAAATTTCCACCCCAAGGTTTAAAGCACATCACAAGCCCACGTCTGTTCCGCATGGATGCAAGACTGAGGTTCCCTCAGACAAAGGGTTTTGGAAGCTATTAAAAGAATCCCAGCTTTTAGCCAAAAAATAAGCTGGTATTCAAAGTACTTCAGCATATACATCAAAGGCATTAGTACGTGCTTAAAGTTAACCCCTTTCCTGGCCTTAATTGGTGCATTTTTCTTCATATTTTTTTTTTTAGCTACATCAAGGCCTGCTCCACAGTCCTGCAAGGTAAGTGGAAGACTCCTAATGATTTCAATGGGATCTTGATGGCAGCCTCGCTTGCTTTATCTTTAGTCATGGCAACATTAGCTTTAATATCTTTAAATAGTGTGTGTGCCAACCCTTACTTTCATTTTCTACTATCTCTCCGATTGATCTACATGGGGATTTGCTGTCATCTGTGGGTAACTGATGGACCTTGCAACAAAATTATATTCCTTGGTTCTTAGCTGTCAAAAAGCTTTATCTCGCCCCCCCACACCCACCCCCACCCCCATTATTTGAAAGGTTTCCAATTCAGGCAACAAAGTAATTAAGGGCACTGGATTTAACATTGACTGTAACAGGACTATCCATCCAAATTTGACTTACATTACCTAATTTTGATTTTTCCCTGCAGAACATTTACAAGGCCAGGCAGGTGCATTATCTCTGCATACCATTCATTATCAAGCATGACTGGAACAGGTGGCAACATACTGATGTGTGTTTAATGGAACAGACGTTCAAATGCATATTTCAAAACTGGGCAAATGATTTCTTTTGTAACGCTGTCAAATCATGAGCAGTGACAATTTCAGGAATATGCTACCTCATCCCAAACTGTGTCTCACCTTCATGTCTAGCATCCACCAACTGTTATTTTGTTTTTCAGATTTTTGTAGTCTTCACTGATGCCTGCTGTCTGTGCTTGCAAAAAACGACATGAGTAGTCTCAGTATGTAACTTAAATGTTTTGAACCAACAGCATGTGGCCATGCCTGGACTGAATGACCCCTGCGTGACTGTCACCTTAGCCTTCTGGACCTTCCAGTCCACCAGCATGTGAAGGCAGTGGTAGTTGTATTTGTCTCCTGTGCTCAGCCCCTGACCTGGAAGGCAGCCTTGTACCAACGAGCTTCTGCCTGCCTGGGGACACTACCTGGTCTCAGAGGCGGTCCAGGTGTCTGCAGCTGTGGATGGGAGCATCACTGTGTCATTTCTCCTAATTGGGGACTCACTCAGTTTGTGTGTCCTCTTCAGAAAGGTGTCATTCTCCTAGCTGTGTGCCTTCCTCCTCCTAGGACAAACATGGAAAAGATGAGGTTTGCACAAGAAGCGGGGGCTTATTAACACTGTTGACATTAAGTGTGTTTGGATATTTAACCCAAGTGCCAGTGGCCCAGTTCTCTGCATAATCAAAGGAAGGAGGTGTGCACTTCCAATGTGGAACATCAAAGTGAAATGCCCAAAGCACTCTTTGGTAGATGGTATAAATGCTCCTTCAAGATTTCCACACTTGCAGCTTTTTAGCTTTCACTCAGTGCTAGTGATGCCCGAGTCTCTAATCCTTCAGACCCAGATCCAATTTTCAGTTACTTCAGCTGCAGCAAGCTAAAACCCTCAGAGAGTCTCATTGGTTTCAGCAGAATTATTCAAGCCTGTGTAACACAAAGGTTGAGCTCCTTTCTTAAAACAAGCACAACTAATTTGGGTCCATTTAAATTCTGAGTCCTTCATGGGTCTGAGAGGGAAAAGACTCTTCAAAGGAGCCTGCTTTCACAGGAAAGGATGCACAACAGCCTGTACGCCTGATGGAGATCACACTGAAGTCAGTGGCCACCTGTCTGCCTTAATGCTACAACCAACTGCAAGTCTCTGGCCGGCTTGAAACCACAAATAAGGTGTTTTATTTTATTATCACCATTTTAGAGGCATAAAGAATTTTTTATTTAACTGAAAACCAAAAATAGGTGAAATTATAAATATTATATAAGTCAGTTTTCATAATGGCAATATGCAGAACTGTTTAAATGAGCCAAGGTATTTGTAGTAACTGACCTAATTCTTGAAAGCAGGGGATATTTTTAAAAAGAAATGTAATTAAATGTAGCTAGAAGATGTATTTATAACCAATATCAGATAATTCAGAAATTGAGTTATCTGTAATTCTATGTTTTAAATACTTCTTGATTCCTTTGAACTTTATTGTCAAATACGTAGGAAGTTAATTAAGAGACTTCCTTCAGAATCAGGTCACAAAGTGAGTTAAAGCAATACAATTTATAAAACAATATCCATTGACATCAACTCCTCACAGATCTGAAATCCTAATGCCATAGAATATCGGCAGTACTTTTAGTTCTATTTAATCCTTCCCTTCACCTGTGAATTGCCTAATCATGCTCCTACCCTACCAGCGTAGTCACTAGAGGTATTCACAAGCTGGCAGGTGTCAAAAGAAATGGCAAAACATGGTACAAATTGATTTTAGCCTGCCTGAAACTGATGGAGGGGGTAGGAACATTAGGCATTTTGAGCAGCAGGGGCCAATAAAAAAGACTCGAGAAGAATCAGTGACCATTGGGCAAGGAAAAGGCTCGAATTGACAGAGATTTTATTAAATGGTAATGGAGGCAGCACTTGTTTGGTTTGGGGTTTTTTTTGCTTTTGTTAACTGGAAATTAGAAAAGACAAAAGAGATTTTTGTTCTGTGCAAACACTGAACAACTGCTTCATACGGGTGCGCTCCTATTTCCAGCTAGCTGTCTACCTGAAGGAGCCTGATCTGGGCAGGCTTATGGCATCTAACACCTATTTCCTCTCCAGCTGTCACTCATCAAAACTTCTGATCTTTAACTTCATGCCTAAACACAAGTGTTCTCAGCTGGTTCAAGACCAGAGAGGTAGTGGAGGCCCCATCCCTGGAAGCATTCAAGGCCAGGTTGGACGGGGCTCTGAGCAACCTGATCTAGTTAGCGGTGTCCCTGCTCCTGCAGGGGGGTTGGACTAGATGACCTCTAGGGGTCCCTTCCAACCCAAAACATTCTATGATTCTATGATTCAGCTCTCATGCTTTGGAGTAGTTTCAAAAATGATCATAAATAGACAATGAATCAAAGAAATGCAGCAGAATGCTAACCTAGAAAGAGAAATCCTTGGTCAGATCCTCTTTTTTTACATGCCATGTATCCAACATAATGCCAGCTACTTCCTTGAATTTCAGCTGGATTTGAGAGTGGTACAGAGATGATGATACCATGAGAAGTAAATAGCTAAGAAGGTTTGGAAGCATATGAAAAAAACCTTTGTAGAACTGTTTATAACTGCTTCAACTTTAATAAGGAAATTGACCTATTAATAAATGCTGATCAACTTTAATCGCCTGACTGGTGACTTAATTTATCTTGTTATTCACAAATATGAAGAAGAAGCAAAAGCGAGAGGTTGAGAGTTAATGAGCTACTTCTGTGCAGCTTCTCAATAATCTTTGGGAACTCAGAAGCACTTGGGAGAAAAAGCTTTTAGTTCATTCCTTTCTCTTTACAGTTACTTGGCGATGCTTTGGACACAGTCAGTGTTTGGATGATGTCCTCACCTCAAGATTCATGCAGACCATAGAGCCCCTCCGTCAAAAACTTCTCTATATTTTAGACACTTGTCTTTCTGCTAGCTTTTGTGGGCTTCACTCAAGAAAAAGTCTCCATTTTGCCTGACAAAGACTGGACTGATTACTACCAATTACTGGAAATTTATACAGCAACCAAATTATGTCAGCAAACACCCATGCAGTAATTCTTTAATCCTGACTCAGTCATTTTATTCTCTAGGAAGGTCACTACTATAAGCAGTTGACTGTAATTTGTGTGCTTTATTTTCTCCATGGCTAATTCATTAGTTAAGAGGCCCACCTTTATTTACTACACTTCAAACAAACTGGGGATTAGCTGGTTCCTGGGTAGCACACGTCTGACCCCATGTGTTGAACGGGAGGTTCACACAGATGATCTGTTTTGCTCTTGGCTGCCCAAACGTTGCTGGCAGCTTGCTTACTGCAAGTTGTTTGTCTCAGCTGCTTGATCACAGTGTACCTGCTGGGTGACAAACTGATTCAAATGGGCATATTGCATGAGTCCGCAATATCTGCAAGTCTCTTCAGAAAAAAATGAATACATAGCACAAGACCTCTCACCCTCAAGAAAAAGACCCAACTAAACCCAGAAGGCCCAAACTGCCAAAAGACAAAGTCAACCATGAAGGACCCAGCCAAAGAAAGCATAAGATGAGGTCTGTTGACCCACCTCAAGCTGGAAATCCCAAGGCAAGGATGTAACTTGCTGACCAACAGCATGCCATAAAATTTCACTGCCCATATGGCACAGCAAAGAAACTTTGTGCTTGCCCTCTCTTATTTTCAAGCAAATAGATATGCATGAGCACTCAAAGGGTTCTGTAAACCAGTCTATAAAGTGGAGTAGGAGTATACATCAGTCAAACAAACCTGGCTTATGTGCAATGGGGAGGAGAGTCTGGACTGTCTGGTCCAGAAGGTCATACAAAGCAAAAATCTTGGTTCTCCATGGCAATGTAGTTATCTGTGAAATATTGTCACTTGGTCTCAAAGATCCTTCCTTGGGTTCACTCAGAAACACTGTCTTCATAGGGGTTGTGTTTGGTGTGAGGTGCTAGTAGGTGGTTTGGGGGAAGGGTACAGTGTGATGCTGAATGGTGGCTGGACCATCCCCTCTGCTGCCTTGCCTTCACCCAAGGCCTGCGCTGTCCAGCTGGAGCCTCTGTTAACACGACCACTTCTCCCCAGCTTTGCTTCTTCCCTTACAAACAAGGGCCATAAATATTAAGAGCATTCAGCTCACACAGATAAAACCTAAATTCAAAGAGCAAAGTCTGTCAGACTGAATAAAACCAGAGGCTGTCTCAGCACATAAGCGCAGCTGTACCTTTGCCCAATTTACAGTACATTTTGAAATGTACTTAAATAACAGTCTTTTTCACTGCAGTCAGTTATAATGGTCATTAGAGCACTCTGCATCAGCTTTCCTTGATGCTCTCATGAGCCTGAATAGTAGCAATTTATTACCCACGGGGCCATGCAGCTTCAATCTCCAGTGGCACAATGAGTTTTCTTTCATTACTATAGAGACATTTCGGTATGTTCATTCACCTTCCCCGAAGACAGCAAGACTGCCCTGGTGAGAATTAAGTACACAAATGTTCCACGCTGTATGATACACCTATCAAATTTTGCCCTGCTATTTTGCAGGATTTAAAAACAGACCAAATCATTTTCTGAAACCTGATGGTTTTTGCAAGGGCTGATCTGCACTTTCACCACACCTTTGTGCCCCCAGCAAGCTGGGTAACGTGAAGGGTCCAGTAATGTCTTTCCTGGTGGAAGCAAAACCCAAAAGGAGACTCTGGAAAGCAAATACCTCTTGCATTCTCTGAACAAGACAAAGGTCACCGATGAAGCAGAGTAATTTCTTACCCAAGTGATACATGTCTTTTGACATTGGTGGTGACTCAGGCCCCCTTAAAAGCAATGCTAAATGGTCTCTGCAGTCTCGTAGGCAATAGCAGCACACTGAGTGCTGGTATGACATGTTTTTCTGAGTCATCCACTTTCCTTAGAAAACTCTGCCTACATTTGAACTATTTATTTAGGACACATCCTGACTGTAGACAAAATGTAAACTGATTTATTTTTCTTTATATGGTCTGTTCCACAACCAAAATCTTATTGCTCCATTTTTAAGCCTTTCAAGCAAAATAGACAGAATACTACATGAGGTTCGCCAATAGTATTCCCAAAGATTCCCAGATTCTTCCAACAGATCAGTGAATACCTGAGTGATTTGTAAAAAGGGAAAACACTTTTATTAAGCCATTGCAACTCACTGGAGTTTTATTCTTTAGGACTGAGAGGTGACTGAATAATGAGTCAGTCATAAAGTTTGTGGCCTGTGCTAAAATCAGACAGGGATGAGTTGCCTGTTCTAATGTACTCATTAGGGACAGAGTAAGTACATCCCGGTATGCTTGAATAGAGCAATTATTTTCTGCTGCAATTGAAATGAATTATCAAATGCCAAGTGAAAAGCTCTGTTCTGAGTCATCATTCATCAGGAAAGATTTGTTCACAGCATTATAAAAGTTTGCAAGATCAAACGTTTATATAGAAATGCATTCTTTGTGCCAGTAATCAACACTTGCATCTCTTTCACACACCTGAATGAAGTTTGCTTTCATCTTTGCTACCAGCACTTGGAATATACTTTAAATTATCACTATCAAGATATTCATACGGTACTGTTGCATACACTGGTATTTCCTTCACCTTTTTTGAATTTTCCTGAGTGGCAACATTATGGAAAAAACAGTGGACTTTGCAGCGTGTACGTAGCTGCTGGGAGCCCCAGCCAGAGCTTCTTGAGGAACTCAGAAGGGAACCCATGGGCAAGACACCATCCACAGCCAACTGCAGACCTGTTTGTGGTAGGCTAGGAAATCCCAAGGGACTAAAAACCAGCTACTTCTGTTCAAAGGTTAAAGTGACCTTGCCCAGCCACATGGCAGTGAGGTTTCTTCTCCTCCCTTAAGGGTCATAGTGCAAGCTGCAGTATGTGTGGTGTCAGAAAACAAAACTAAACTCACCCTACTACAGGGCACTTATTTTCAAAAGACAAAAAGAATCAGCAAAAGCAGGCTAAAAATGAAGCATATCAAATTTATCATAGTTTTGCTGGATTCCTTCTTATTTAGCTAAAGACAAAGTTGATATTACCACTGAACTTATAAGCTTTAATAAGTAAATTACACTGAAAGATAAGAAGCCACGGAATGTAAAATTTTAAAAAAGAGGGTTACATTATACTAATAGAATTAAATCCTGGGATTTAACATGTACAGTTTAAATTTTTATCAAGTACAAATAATCAAACTTGTTAATTCATTTCTTCTAGGCACAAAATGGAAATTCTACCAAAATTATGTCCTTGGTACATAGTACATGCATTGCCAGAACTGAAATGGTGGATCACTTTGCACCATTTCTTGCAAGTGAGGCATGCACACATGCACGTCTCAGTCACAGGCTCGCAATCCCTAGAAAACAGCTTTGACTGAGAGATCTTTCAATGCCTAGTAAATAAACCTTATATTAAAAACACGTACACATCCTCCAGTTCTGCTACTAATGCTTTCAAGTCACATACCCCATGGTTAACTGTTTCGGGTTAAAACAAGGTGGGTACTCGAGAGTGTTCTAGTCAGTCTGGCCCACAGCTTAAGTGGCATCTCCAGCCATTATGTGGCACCTTGCAGCCATCCCATTAGCCTCGACCTTCTCCTGTGAGCCTGCTGGGACACTCTGCCTCCGCCTCTCCCACTACCCTGCCAGTCTTCGTCGTGCTATCCCAGGATCTTCCTGGGTTTCCCACCACAACGTGGCCACCTTTTTGCATGCTTTGCTTTGTGCTGCCTCAGATGCTGCTCTGGTGGCTGGTTCATGCTTGCTTTTGCGCTGCCCTTATATTTGCCCTGGAATTTTTCTTTGAAATGAAAGATGACTCGGTGGCTGGGTGCTACTTTGGTGCTACAAATCTTCATTTAGAAAACAGTTTGGGGGCAAAGACTTCAGTCCATTCTCCACAGCTGTGGGCCCCCCACATAACACGCTGGCCTGCTGTCCCTAAGGAGCTCTCTCAGCCCTGCTCTAAGATGATGAAATGAGGAAGAGCAGAAGTGGGACAAGAAAAACAAAGCATCAGGTTTCCCTCCTTGCTTTGTAATGGTTTTCCTGACTCCCTCTCTCTCAATCCAGCAGGGACTAGTTCTCACCAGAAAAGTCTGAATCCTTGAAAATACCCTGGAATTTAAAGAAGATAATGAATAAATGAATACATTGAAATGGTAAAGGTGCAAAGGCAGTTTCAGAAATTTTGGGGAGAAAATGAAGGGGAATAAGGGGATAAGGGACTAAGGAAGCATTTCGCCACCACCACCACCCCCAAACCACTTTCCCATCCTGCTTACTCCCCTGGTTGCCGTTTGTGGGAATGAGAATCACGCATGGCTTAAAATGGACGTGATACTTACATAATGCCAGACTTTTTGGTTGAAAACTAAAGCTATAAGTCAGACTGGGGACTAATACCTCAACAACTGATAAACTAATAAATGACACATTCAGAAGGAAGCTGCTCTCCGCAGCTTCAAAGAAATCCTGATCAGAATCGGGGTAGTTATGCAGTACCAAAAGCCAGAATAATTTCCTTGAAATTTTCTTTTAACTCTGTGTAGGACAGTGCAAGGCATTCGAACAAGGGAAAGCTCTCTCCTTCCAGGCTCACTAAATAAGAGCCGAGCCCATATGTAAGATAATGTTACCATCTACTGGACTTGGGGAGGAATGCAGCGGAGCCGGGCGAATCTCGCCGGCTTTGGCTTCAGGGAGCAGCGA
>NW_009260192.1:2322728-2336979 GCF_000687185.1 Egretta garzetta
CCCGCCAGCACCCCGTGCTGTGGCAGGCGCCTCTCCAGGAGCATGGGCAGGCGGCTCAGTCCCCAGTGGCCATCCTGCAATGGCCATGCACCGGGGACATGGATCCCAGCCGTAGGGTCGGGCACTTTTTCCAGATGCTAGGATTGAGAGCTGGCCTTGAAGGCCAGGAGGCATTTACTGGAGGCTTATTTGGCAGCACTGGCCTGCAGGGCCCAAGGTGGTGATCCCTGCTGGGGGTATCCCTGGTACGGGAAAGAGCCAAGTCCATGTCCCCCACAGTCCCTTTTGGTCCTTACTCCCAAAGGGGCTGTCTGTCACCATCTCCCCTGCCCAGCTACACTCTTTTTTTCATGAGTGAAGGAAATCCTATAACACCACCTCAATTAAAATCAAATGCAAATCCAACCTGGTCACTGCTTTGTCATCCCTAAGACCCTGGCTCCGGCTCTGGCCACCTGCACAAGGGGGTCATGGGCAGCTGGGGACAGTGAGAGCCCCCAGCCCACCCACCCCAGCCGTGCAGAGACCTTGAAGGCTCTGTTAAGATGTTCCTGAAAGGTGGCCGATGGCATGGGGGGTTTCCAAGCCACCTTGCAGCACACCAAGCCCACCCAGGCACAGGGTGCTGGCTTAGAGAAGCATGTAGTAAAAGGGAGGCAGACTTCAGCATGTGCTTAAAGCTTAGCAAATGTTCAAATGCTCTCTCTGGATCAGGGCCAGCACAAATGTCCACACCAGCGCGAGTTCCTGGTGCCTAAAAATGCTATACTGCTCCCTCTACTGTCCACAGCAGCAGCTGGGTTTTTGCTTGGGATCTACACTTAAGAAAAACTGAGATGAACATTTAACACATTTTCTGTTTCCAATCAGAATGAAACAAATGACAGACAGTAATTGCTAGCTGGAACAAATGACAGCTTTGTAACCTCTCCCAGTTGTCGGGGGAGGAAGAGCAATACAAGAACTGCTCAACATTTTTACAGCTGGAAGAAAAATTAAGAAGTTACTTTAAGCTGATAGTGTACTCTGCACGGCGAGTCGTTACATTTCAGTCAACTGGCTTATACCCCTGTGCACTAAAATTGCTTTGACAAGCCATGCTTCTAGGGAACTGACTGCAATACATCTCACCTCATCAAAATCACTGGCACATCCATTGGTACTTCTCAGAACAAGTATCAAAGCTCAAGGACTGTATATTATGTTAAGCAGTTTAATATTGGATATAAAACAGTGGTGCTGGTGCTGGGAATACAACTGCAGCATATTTGAAGAGTAATACCAGCTGAGGAAGGTCATGGGCAATCAAGGAGTGGGGGAGAATTTAATATTTAACTTTCTCTCCCATTTGCAGTATTTAATCACTTGAAATAATACATAAGTCCTTGATCTTTGATATTTGGAGTACCACAGGAATTGTCAGATTTTCTGAAACATCCTTTTCCATCTAAAGGAGCATTAGGTAGAAAGGATCAGTCAGTAATTCTCTGGCTGAATGAAATGCTAGAGAAAAAAACTCTAATAAAACAATGTAACCACACTACACAGTATAGCTGCTGTCTAATTTTCAGACTCCAGGCATTTGTGTGTTTTTATACCATTCATGGTAGCCCATTCAAGATGAATCTGCAGAATAAAGCCATGATATTCAAAGTCAACATCTTCTGTGAATTTTCTATGAATGTTAAAATTAAAAAACAAAGGACTGATCTTCAGTGCCACTGTCTAACTAAAATCCTGAGAGGTTTGTGTTTTCATCAATTTGTTGAGTTAGAGTGAGATGCGTTTTCGTGGTGGGTACAGATTTGTTTAGAGGAAACAGAAACCTGAATTGTCAGGCTATTTATGTACCTTGCTCTTTTCCAAGTGCTATCCAGCTTTTTCTTTTTTTCTTTCTAGGGCATTTTTTGCACTAACCCAACCTCTATATGCCTCAGTTTCTTCTAGGGTTGAGGTACAGATAGATCACAGACCTTCATCCTCAGCAGTTACATGCACGTATGAACCAAAGAGAGTTAAAACCACATCAGGGTGTTTGGAAGACTCATGTCTTACTCTCCAGCCTTTGCCAGGACATACCTATAGAGAGGAAGGAGTGACGATAATGAAAAACTGGGGTAGGTGACATGAGCCCTCATTCTGCGATACAACCCAGCAAACACAAGGAGCACAGGGCTCCTGTTCCCATCTGTCTTGAGATAGGGAGCTGTCTGCCCCCAAGAAGGAAGTTATAGATACTCTCTAACATAAGGGTTAGAAAAGGAGACCTACTTCTCCTTTGACCAAAAGCCTAAGAAGATCCAATAAATGGTGAAAAGGAGTCTTTTATATCTCAGTTCCTAATCTAGACCAACAGAGTCACATCCAAGCTCCTTAGTATTGCCACTCCTGGGGGGCTGGCGGCAGCGTGTTGGAGCGAGGGGCTCTCTGCTCAGAGTTATAAAGAACAATCAATCACAGTGTCCATCTGTCCCCAGTTTAAAATCTTTGAGTGCAGTCCAGGCCAGAGGGCTAAAAATCCTGTGAGCATCAGCAGGATGGGCAGAAGGACAAGCTCAGGCCATGCTGCTGCCTGGAAGTGCGTGCCTGATTAATTCAGTTGCAATTGTTTTAGGCATGAAGGCACCCCACCAACACCCCATTACCACTCTTCTGACATTCTCTTTCCTGTACTCTCTTTGGTTCTCTGGTTGTCCTCAGTAACTACTTTAAACTTTTTGTAGGTAGCTTTCCCACAGTCACTGATCAGACTTGTTGCTCAGCACTGGCAATAGCAGAGAACATTCAGAAGCTACTGCATATCTTCCAGACCTTTCTTATAGAGAGTTGGCCCTGCCCAAGGGTAGGGAAATGAACTGTGTGCTCCTTGGCTTTGTAGTACTGTGTCCCACAAGTCTTTGCAAGACAGTCACACAACCGCATTTCTTTCAGATGAAAAATGCTAAGCAGTTCCCTGCAGAAATGCATAAGACAAACTGCAGCTCTTAGGGACACTGGATTCCTGGTCAAAGAATTGCAGAACCAGAACCCGTTGTGTCTCAAAGGAAGGAGAAATCCTTAAAAAAATTGAGGAATTGCAAGAAATCCTTCACCCCGTGCCACACCATTTCTCATCCTTTTCATCCAAGGCTTGATTTGCTTCGGCTTAGTCATACGTGGGGTACGTACATCTGAACACCTCTTCCAGGAAGAGAATGAAATGTGCAAACTCATAACTACAATAATAAGAATGCCTAGCTCAACTGTTGTGTAGATAAGAAAGCAGGCATCAGTTAAAGTGCATTTCATTCAGATAATTAAATCCTGCTGACATTTTCTGTGGGAGTAAGTTAAGGAGAGCCAGTGATTCTAGCTGTTGTTCAGATACCAAGGAGGAATATGAAGTAATTGCAGCTTACCATAAATAAAGCTGACATGGAGCAATGCCTATTTTAGTCATGGCTTTATTTTCTCAAAGACTGTAAAGATTAACTTTATCACTGGGAAAAAATCATTCTTCTTTAAGTTGACCTAATGATTTCTTGGGGCCATATTGTTGCACCAAGCTAATCAAGCCACATGACACACCAGGGCCAGATCCTAACAAAATTCAGTAAGCTAGTGGGGAACAGGGAGCCCTGATAGACCATCTCAGTGGTTATGAGAGGCAGATGCAGCTGGCTGGAAGGGCTGTGGGTTCCCAGGGGAGTGCTGGCTATGTTTGCCAGTGGGGCCCATCTTCATGAGACAGAGGTTCCCCCCACAAACTTTGCAAAGACCTGTCTGCAACACATGGAAGTCAACAGGAGTTTTGCTATGGCTCTCCATCAGTGCAGCCTACGGTGGTGTATCTCTAGGGGCAAAACGACGCTGGGAAAGTTGCTCTTACAGTGTTCATTTTCCATATTATAGGTGTATTGTCTTGCAGCTACTGCATACAACTGATTGCCAGGACTCCTGGACCACAAGCTCATCCTTTGTTCACTGCTTGCCACACGATTTTCTCACTTCTCTGCTTCTTTTGTACAGAGAAAGGTTTTACAAAAGGTTGTGAAACTCGGCATTTGTAAGCTATTTGAGACCCATATGTGAGGGCCCTGCAGAGAGGCAAGGGTTTTGTTGTTCAAAACCTTAGAGATACTGTACAGGGCTCTTTTTTTAAAAAAAATGAAGCCATCAAAACATATACTGTATATACCAAACTATTCCTTCTAACACCTTGGTCAGATGGCATAAAGATGGTTCATGTTAAACATGTTTGGAGTAGGAGCTTTCAGCAGAAGAAATCTGCTGGAAGTCTTTGCAAATTTGTGTAAGTACAATGCCCAGACTGTGGTGGTAAGTTAGGAAATAGCTGTATTTTTTTAATGTAGATGCTAATAAAAGTGTCTCATGTCTCTCCCGGATGCGACACTGTTCACCTTTGTATTCCAGTAGCACAGTTGTGGCACAAATCTTTTTCTCTTTTCTGTCTACAGATAGGGAACTGGCAAGAAAAAAAGGTGGTGAGATGGCGATATGTAGCCTCACACACAGAACGAGGAAACATGTGGCAGGAGAGAGGAAGAAGACACTAGCAAGGATACTCTTGGACTTTTCCATGCCAGAGCAACAGACATGCTGCTGGCCTTGCCTCAAGCCCAGCCACAGCTGGGCTGGGAGGCCTCCAGAGCTCAAGAACAGACCCTGGTCACCCCAGAAGGGACCCTCTCATAATAACTGATCTTCAGCCCAGAGACTGCACCAAGGTGGTGAGAAAAATGAGGCAGAAATACTGTTTCATGCTTTATTGTTCTTATCATTTCTGTATCGTATTCTTTGTGCTGCTAAGTAAAGAACAATCATGATTTAAGAAACTCCATCCCTTCCCAATGGGAATAAAATACAATTTATCCAGCATAATCTGAGAACAAGTTTAAGATCCCTTTTTATGTCTCATGTCCTGAGTATACAGTTTGACACACCTGAATAGCAACATGCTTTTCTGAAGGATTAATTACACTTCTTTACATTATGGCGCTTCCCGGTTGTCTTAAATGCAAACAGAAGTATCTCTTGAAAACTTTAACTGAGTATTCTTGCTGTTCCATTGTTTGGAGACATCGCTTCACTATAGCGTGGGTTCTTTTATATGAGAGCAGTGACTGTGCTTGTGGAAGATCTTTAACTGGCTTTATTTGCAATGTTAAACCACTGAAGGGAAAGTTAAATACAGGAAGAAAAAACTGTGTACACAGCATCCTTCTGTCTGCCACAGAAACCCTCTGCTTTTATTTCAGGTCCAGACACCTGTGAATTTTTGATGGAGGAATATGACTCTTAGGCCCCTGAAAACCTGTATGTTTCAATACTTTATTTTCACAGATACAATGAGTTGTCTCTGCAAGATTCACTATCACCCACACATTAACTCGTCACCTTGGATAATAAAGTTCACAAACATAATTTCCTCTTTTCCATGCTAAGTTGCCTGAATAAAACAAGAGCACATCACATTCCTTTGATTTGTAGCTTGTATACTTTGTAAACAGCTTTGCCACAAACAATCTGACAACATTAAGGTAATGGGACATTCCTTTCAAAGTCCCCACGCTTACAGTCCTTGTTATTATTTACACGTATCAGCACTGAAATACTGCAATTAGTGGGATGAAGTTTAGAGGAATGCATCCAGAGGAACAATCAAGGCCGATTGTCTCGGAAGATGCAGAAGCTATTAGCGATCCCATGAAGTATTAGGAATGTTGATCCTGCTTCGCTAAACAGCTTGGCATTTCCAGCCCTCGCTTTTCACTGACAAGGCTATCAGAAATGGCACATTTGTCACATATAATTGAAAAATGGCTATCTGCCTTCTCAGAACTTCCTTTCTTTTAGGTTTGCTGTGAGATATGCAAAGCATATTTATGCCTGGCACATTGGAAAGTTAAATTCAATTTTCTAATGTCTGCCACTAGCTTGGGGGAAAATAACACACAGGTTCTTTCATGTACCCTGGGGACCATCAAGGAAAAACAACAGTCCCAGAAACCTGTGCTGCTGTGTTTTCAGGGCACTGAGGTTAAGAAGCATCTGTACCAAAAAAAAAAACCAATTACAAATACACTTTGAGACAGTCAGCTCCTCTAAAGGCTTTCAAAGACAGTTGCGTGAATTTTCAAAGGTAGACGTATGCAGATATTTTACATGCACAGCCTGTATTTTACCTCAGGTGTGAGTCATGGCCACACAGTTCAGCTGTTTGGAAAAACTGGCTTCTGGTGTGCTGCATCAGACTGGCGCATGTAAATATAGGCATCCATAAGGGATGTTAAAATTGTGAGACTCTGACTCCCCGTAATCAGCATGGCCCCAAACCCCCATCCCAAACCAGCACAAGACACTTGCAGGAAGGAGCAGTTTTATTTCCATCACTCACCATTTCATCCAACCACATCAGCGGGGCTGGTTGCAAATTCAGGACAAAAAGGAAAGAGGACTGGAGTCCCATGGCAATAACCACATTTGTGATCCAAGTGCCAAGCTGATTGATCACCTGCAACAGTCGCTCAATTTGTGGGGATTTTTACAATATGCTCTTGAAGGTAACTTTGACGCGGTTGTGACAGAGCCCTATGGCACTGAACCACAGATCCCAGGCATTGCTCTTCATCATCCCTTCAGAAGGGCACCCGCAACTCTCCAGGTGGAAGTGAGCTTTCTGTCTCCGAGCACAGCATCTTCCTGTAACTATCAGGCAGAGAAGTCAGCAGCCGTCGCTGTGCTCGAGAGATGGTGATTCACCACAGGGGGAAGGCAGGAGACGTTGCCGGTTCAGCATTGCAGGCTCGTCGCAGGACATGGGAAGGAAGGAAAAACTGGGATGAGAAGGGGTTAAATAAAACAACTTTCCTGTGTGTGGAGATGAATTCATCCCCTCTGCCCCTATCTACCCTTACCCATATTTACCCAGCCAAGACTCACTGCCATCCTTCCCATCGCAGTAGTGTAAGGCAGGACACAAGGAGACCAAAGCAGTTTCAGCAGGGCAGCAGCGAGCAGTGGTGGTGAGGAGGCAGCTGCATGTGTCCTTGTGCTCGGAGGGGCTCTGGCTGCCCTTACCTTTGGTCCTCACCTCCTTCTCTCTCCCCTCCCAGCCCATGCCTTGATGGTGGTTACCAGCTAGGAAATACTGCACTGGAGGGTGATAGAAGTTGGTCATTGTGACAGACCCTTTAAAATGAGGTTACAGAGAAGGAAATATTCTGCCGCTTTTTGGAAACCTTTTCCCAGCTGCCAGGACAATTTGTTGATGTAGTTGGCAGACTTTGCGGATTAGAAATTTAAGAAATCAGCTGCTTCTTACTAGTGTAATTGACAGCAAGTCTCTATGGATGAAAACAGCACGCTAGCTAGGCTCACTAGTGGGGCAAACTCATCATGTACTAGGCATTTCGGGGAACTTTTTTTCCTCTGAGCCATTCAGCTTTAGTGGTTTGCAAGCCTTGACACCATCTCAGACACACCTGTCTCCCTTTCTTCTACTTTACCTCATTTCTTGCTGTGCACCCTTGTTGCTGCATGCATTCAAAATCATTCACGTACAGAGATCCAAAGAGATCCACAGGAGCTATGCAGCCAGCCAGTTAGGCATTCAGATGGCCTGAAACTCTGACCCAGCAGTGGAACAGCTTCTAACTGAGCCTTGAAGGATGTGGCTTCAAGGCCAGACCCATTATCTGCAGGTACTACCACGAAGACAACTGTAACACTGGCCGTTACAGAGCTAGACAGCACTGTCCACATACAGACAGTATGATTGTGGGGCAGAAAGTTGTAAAGCCTCTCAAATGCAACTTGCACCTAGCCCTTGACTTTTTCACTGCACCCTTTTTTCCCATATTGCGTGGTACACACTGCAGCAGAACCAATCAAGGTATGAAAAAATGTAGCTCAAGTGGAGTGCAGATCTGATGATCTACATCATCAGAAGCTGACATACCTTTAAAAAAAAAAAAATCACGCTTTTAAGGTTCTTTAGAACTCACGGTACTCTTTTTCTGGTTATTATGCTGATGCAAAAATGATTGAAATAGCTTGTTGCCTCACTGTGATGTTAAATAGGATCCTATCTGTACCCCAGAGCATCCTGACTGGAGACAGAAAAAAGCAGCACAAAGGGAAATGTGACTTTCCAACCTAGCAGTTAGGGTATTCAGATGAGCGGGGAAAAGACTGCTTGCTTGGTTTTGCTTTGAAAACAGTCTCTGTAGTTTACACGAGTATTGAATAAATGCAAAAGCCATTTCTGGAGCCTGGGTCACACAACTGTCAAGAGAGGGAAGCATCGCAGTCCCTCTTGGGCTTCCTCCTGTAAAGCTTGGACTCTTCCTATACAGTTGGACCCATGCTTCTTCTTCCACCACTGTCTCTTCATAGCTATCACTTGAAAGAAAGTGAGTCCCACGTCATCCCAGCTGCCCATGACCTGACAGCTCACGTGCTGACCTTTTAAACAGACTTGCTTATTTTTCTTGAACAGCCTGATTTATCAAGAAAGAGGTTCAAGGGGAGGGTCTGGTCTATCGGGCTTGACTGGAAAATGAGTTAACCCTGCAGTCACAGCACCCAGTCAAGGCAGAAGCCAAACTGGGTTGCCCCAGGTAATGGTGATAAAAGAGAATTTAGTACAAAAGGAGTGATGATGGTCAGGGGTGCTTCCTAGGATGCGGTAAAATGTAGCTAAAGATATAGTAAAATACAGTTAAAAAGAATTTAGGTTTCTCCTTTTTCTTCTCCTTAAATACTTCCAGGCAGTTAAAGTCATGTGTTTGAGGGAACTAGAGATTGTCCAGTAGGTTAGTGTTTAGGGAATATAACTTGAAAGCAGAAGTAATAAAGTGGGGAAAGGGATCCTTAAACAAAGAAGAGGTTTGAGATTATAAGCAAACAATATAGCAACACACAGGGGTGGCTGGGGGGGGGGGGGGGCGAAGAAGCTGTCTGCACTTGATGTCATCTCTGCTACTTCAAAAATGGGCCACATGCGAGCACTACCTCTGGGTTCCCAAGTCCAGGGATTTCCCCTCTTTCCTTCATTTAAGTGGCCACTCTACCTGTCAAACTGAAATCTCCAGCTCATCTGACTCATTGCACAACACCACCTCCTTTCTGTGAAATACAAAACTGCTTACAGATGGTGCTTTTGGTTTAAAAGCAGTTAAGACTCTCTTTTTTTACCTTACACATTACTAATGACTGACCTAGCCTAATTCTACTATAACGTTGCCATCTTATTATCTTCTACATCATTAAAAACATATGGTTGGCCCCTTCTGAATGCACACAGTGGCATCTTAAAGAAGAATGAAAGATCTTGATTTTTTTTTTTTTCCCTTCTGACCACAAGTCCTATGTATAGGTTTATCTTTTGTACTGCTGCATGCTCCCCCTTCAAATCCAGCAATGAAGCAGAACCTGTGTGAGCTTCCCTTCCTTCAGCACCCAGATCTGCTTGCCGGCCTAAGGCTAAACAAGAGATGGGAGATGTATCTTCCCCCAAGAGATCCAGCCTCCCATTTATTGAACGAGAGCTCTCCCTTTTGCAGGGAAGAAGGGCAAAAGTGTCATTTCAAACAACGTGGGAGGATAACATAGCCTTAGCAGGCCGCAGTAACCTTCAGTAATTATATCAGCCGCCTGACACTGACTTCTCACACTAGTACAGGGAAGCTGTTGCAGGATATAAAGAAAATTGCTTGCCTGTACCAATGGCTTTTGCTGTACCGAGGTAACCCACCAGGCCCCTGCAAACCTTGATGCCATCACAAAAGTCTTGTCTGTGTGCAGAACTGACTTAATGGCTTTGGCTGGTTTAATGATCCTTCAGAAAAGGAAGGGCTTTAGCTAATAAAGATAGGAGAAAAGACTTTGAAGGCATTGAAGGGGAAGAAAGTAGCAGGGGTTTCTCTTTACTGGTCCCGTCTCCAGTGAGAGAAATATACCCTTTATCAAGAACTCTTGTTAAAGGATTTCTTCCAGAAATGATGAGAACACACAAGTTTCTACTTGACATTTTACACCTAGAAATGTAAATAGTTGCATGAAAGAACATGTGACTTATGAGCTACCCCAATAAAAGCAAAAGTATTGTTCAGCTTAATGAAAAGCAAGCATGAAATAAAATAAAAGAATTAACAACTGCTCATTCACAGTTCCCTGCTCTGGAGAGGCCATGGCTGCAGACTGTTTCCCTGCTGCCTATTGCATATTTTAAAAGGGGTGATTTGCAACCTAGAAACAGATATTCTGAGAGAAGAGACAAGATACACTGAAAAGCTGAGGCTGGACTTTCGTTTCTTTGGCCTCAAGGCTTATGAAATGGCTCTTTCTGCTTTGCACCTCCAGGTGAAAAGTTGAAGAGCTTTTGTGCCAAGCTATGAAAGGAGAAAAGGTTTCCTACTAAAAAGCGGGCCCCTGCAAACCTTGATGCCATCACAAAAGTCTTGTCTGTGTGCAGAACTGACTTAATGGCTTTGGCTGGTTTAATGATCCTTCAGAAAAGGAAGGGCTTTAGCTAATAAAGATAGGAGAAAAGACTTTGAAGGCATTGAAGGGGAAGAAAGTAGCAGGGGTTTCTCTTTACTGGTCCCGTCTCCAGTGAGAGAAATATACCCTTTATCAAGAACTCTTGTTAAAGGATTTCTTCCAGAAATGATGAGAACACACAAGTTTCTACTTGACATTTTACACCTAGAAATGTAAATAGTTGCATGAAAGAACATGTGACTTATGAGCTACCCCAATAAAAGCAAAAGTATTGTTCAGCTTAATGAAAAGCAAGCATGAAATAAAATAAAAGAATTAACAACTGCTCATTCACAGTTCCCTGCTCTGGAGAGGCCATGGCTGCAGACTGTTTCCCTGCTGCCTATTGCATATTTTAAAAGGGGTGATTTGCAACCTAGAAACAGATATTCTGAGAGAAGAGACAAGATACACTGAAAAGCTGAGGCTGGACTTTCGTTTCTTTGGCCTCAAGGCTTATGAAATGGCTCTTTCTGCTTTGCACCTCCAGGTGAAAAGTTGAAGAGCTTTTGTGCCAAGCTATGAAAGGAGAAAAGGTTTCCTACTAAAAAGCAAGGAAGAACATAAGGTGCCTTGTATGAATCATACAAATGAGGCATGTAGTGTGAATTAGCGGTACTGCTGTCAAACCAAGGCTACAGAGGTAGCACCTGTGAGGGCTACTTACCTGTGTCACAGCTGAGGTGGGAACGGGTTTCCAAATACAAGAGCACACTTCAGTCCCTCTTCTAAGTTTCTTCTTCCCCTTTCTCCTCTCAAAAGACATAGCACAAAGAACTAGCAGGTGTGTTATCTCAGGCAAGAATATTTTCTGGAAGGGTGGAATGGGAGAGGAATAGCCAGGAATAAGGGAACTACAAGTTTACGAGAGATTGATCTCATTTTTTTCTTTTCTTTGGGTTATTTATTTATTTGTTTTAATTAAAACTTACCCACCTACCTTGCCTGCTTATAAAGATGTATTGATCTGTGGGGAGAGAGAACTTCCAAACTTACAGATGTACCCATAGAAAGGGCCCTTATACCCACCTCATGATAAAACAGTGCGTTATGTCAATCTGGCATCTCACCACCATGACACTGGACCTCCCAGGGATGAACAAGGTCAAATCACCGCTGGACATTTTGGCCAGTGCAGGGAGTGCTCACACACTGATGTATGATCCACAGAGCCCAAACCTCCTACCTTACCAAGTCCTTCAGATGTTCATGTCATGGCCTGCTTAGCCTAACACTTGGGACCAGACACAAAGGTTCAAGTCACTCCTGTAGGAGCCCCTGAATTAATGCACCTTATGGATGCAGCTTTCAGGCCGCCACCTCCACAGCTGCCTGCCGGGGAAGCAGCAGCACAGCTTACCAACAAAAAACATGCAGCGGCACTTATGCTGGTGAATACAAGGTCTAGCTCTGGCACAAGAAACATTTCCTTCTTTTCTCCTCAAGGAAATAACGTCAGTAGGAAATGAAGTTCCTTCAGGACACATGTAGCAGCTCCCAGAAAGCATGGTAGCATCTCTCAGCAATTGGTGGCATCTCCCAAATGGTTGTTCTCCATAAGGTATTGGGCAGTTCAGACACAAGTGCATCTTTCAAACCACATATTCACTGCCAGACCTGAATGACTGGTTTCTGTTTTACTCACGTCTGCCAAGGCCTCATTCAGTAATGATGAGAAGAAATTCTCAGTATTTGAAGGGAGGAATATTTTTGTTTGTTTGTTTAGGGGCAGGGACGTTGGAAGCAAAACTGGTTCTTTATATGAAAGATTATGCACACAGTCCATAAATCTTCTAAAAAAGCTTTTCTGTTTTGGGCTGAGGTTTTCCCACTCACTCATTTCAGTCTATCTTTACTAACAGTGGTTTGATGTGATCAGTCTCTGTCATGTTTCTGGACAGGCTGACTCAGCTTCCTCAGTGGAAATAAGCAATTTAAGGAAGGAGGGAGGAAGCCCATCTACTCTGTCTCCATCTGTGCATCTGAAGATGAGAACAGACTCTGCAATTATTTGCCGACACCAGTTTCTGATGCTGTGGCACATTTTTCAGATGGGCTGATGATCAATTCTGTAGCCGTGTTCCATTTTTTAGCATTAGAAGTAATATCCTCTCACCATTACCCTCTCAGGGTTTACCCTCACTTTTAGCTAGTATTGACCACCATCAGAAACAGTATTCAAGGTGGAAAGGATTACCTTTTAAATCCAGGAGAATATTTGTTACATTGAGGCAGGAAAAAAAATCAAGAACTAGTGACTACACCTCAACAACACTGTTTTTCCACACAGAGCTTTTATTCATCCAGGGATATTTGCAAATACCAAAAGAGAGATTTGAATTTCGCTTTTCAACCCTGCCCACCAGCTACTTGTCCCATGCAACCATCGCGCCCCACACCTGTGGTTTCCAACAGGGGCTTACTGCCCAGCCGGTGAGGAGGCTGAGCTGGAGTGCCCTGCTAGCTCTGCTTTCGCCCCAGGTTTGGTGAATATGCTTTTGATAGGAAAGTATCTGATGCATCTGAGCAGCTGCTTTTGCTCATCCATTCATCTCTGGTTGCTTCAGCATCATTTGGGTTCCTGGATCCATGTTTCCAATTTGTCGTAGTTTCCAGAGCAACCAAGCCTCATTCTTAGTGCTTCTCCTCAGCTGATTTGGTATGTCTCTGCTTCCTGCACATTCTGATCACTCTGCAGTGCTAAACACTGGTATCACAGGTTCGGAGAAAAAAAATCCCAGTGCCCGAGTCCTTTCCACCACCCACCCCACCCCCCCTTTTTTTTGATAGGCATTACATTTGTGGCTTTCCTTCCTTCATTGTTTGCCACATTTAATGGTGTGCTGAAGGACTGGCACTGCATTTTCCCCCTTCGATTTCCCCTTTAATAGGGTCCCTCTGATCTTACAGCACTCTCCAGTACAACAACCTCTTTTACTGGTATTTGGGAATTATATCAATGAAAAGATACCATTAGTGGAAGTGGCCTTGTACATGTCTTTTCATTTTCTGACACCAATGTTTGTGTTGCTGCTGCTGTCCTTTCTTGTGCGTGTAAAAGCCTCAGAGGACTTTTCCTAAAATGTTAATTTTCTGGCTATCCGGTCCTTCCACATCTCTCCTTGTAAAGCCAATCGCATTGGGCGACTGTTCCCCTGCCCCACGTACTCATCTGTCCCTCCCTTCCTTTGATCTTCTCTCCACTGGTTTCTTCATGCATTTTGCAGTGCAGTCAAAGCCATCAGATACCCAAAGTTATCCATACAACAGGGGGAGGCGGGGGATCCCAGGAGCAATGTGGTGCAAATCCAGGCTGCATGGTGTGTAGTGTGTCCAGCGTTAGGGACTTGCTCAGCTTCAGGGAAACACAACAAGATTGGCTTGCTCAGAGGTGATTCAGCACAATTTTATGTTCGTCCTCTTAGCACTCATACATTCGTTTCCTTAAAGCTCAGACCATGGACTCTAAGCCAGATTTAAACACGAAACTCTTGTTAATGCTTAACATGTTCAGCTCTCAGTGTCCACACAGATCAATTGTGAAATGGGGAGAAAAAATGGGCAGAGGCTGTAAAAACTTCTGTAGTTATAAAAAATAAGCATAAAGGCAGAGTGCTTCAGAACAGTTTTCCTTCAGCCTTACAGTAAAGCTGTGTTACCAGTCTGTCAACAAAAAAAATGTTCATTTCCTTTGTTTCTGCACTGA
>NW_009260192.1:2337329-2339286 GCF_000687185.1 Egretta garzetta
ACTCTTTCCTAAGCAGCTAAAGTCCAGACAGTATTTCAGCGGAGTCTAAAACTCTCCCCTCTCCTCTCCTCCCCAAGTCCTTTAAAAAAATCTGCACCTTTAAAAATCAAATGACAAATGAACGGACGCCAGGGACAGTACTTGCCCGCTGTGTTCAGCTCCCGATGAGGCAGGTTGCCCTCCCTCATACTCCTCTGAGGCTGTTTTCCCCCACATTTCCTCTATTCCAGGCAGCAGATAGAGCTGCATATCTTCTCTTTCACTTTTTTTTTTTTCTCCAATCTCTTCTTTCCATACAGTAGCAACCTGATTTATAGGCAGAGAGAAAAATTAAGGCAGGGTAATTAGGCAAGTTGCACAGGAGTGCATGGTTGAGCCGGCAACCACCAAAGCACTGCCACCCCACGCTCAGGACTGGTGCCACACCAGAGTCCCGCATGTCCCCTCTGCCAGCCCAACCACACACGCATCGCCCCATTGCTGTTCAACACCTTCGGCCGCTCAGGCAATGGCTTCCTGTTTCCTCTCTGCTTCACTCCACGCTTCCCGGCTTTGACATTTCTTAATTTTCCAACCCAGCTTGTCACAGCTCCAGCCCCCACTATTGTCCCAGGCACTCACTGTGCCCCCCTGCCAGCAAAACCTCTTCCTGCAAACTGGGGGGAGTGGTGAAGGGGGTGGGTTCAGTTCATTTTGGGTTAGGAGTCCCAGCAGGCAGGAGGGGTGGTGGGCTCAACCGCCTGCCCAGAGCACTGCACTCCTGGCCCTTCATCCTCCTCCTCATTTCCAGGGCGTCTCAGGAAGCCCCTCACCCCGCAAAGGCAAGGCGTAGGGGGGAAAAAGCTGGTTTGGTGTAAGGTGAGAAGTGGGTAAATTCTGCTTTGCTGTGGAAAGGAAGCGATAACCCCACCATAAAGCAATGGCACGTGCCCCTGCCTGGGCCGCTGCGGGGCAACAGGGGGGTGTTTGTAGCGAGGGGGCAAACTCGTACTGAAGGATGCCCCATTAGCAAGGCGAGGCCGTACAAAGCGCTGAGGTTTGGTGTTAAAAGAGGCAAAGTTTGCAAGGACAGGCTGTTTTAATAGAGCAGCTCAAATTGTCTGCAAAGGAGGATGAAATGCCTTTAAAATTCAGGGTGAGTAATTTATAAACAACTTGATGGTGGCTGGAGAGCTGAGTGGAAAAGAGGCATGGAGCTTAAATCTCTTAAAGATCAGATGATTTTTTCTGGAAGTGCGGGGCAAAACTTTTCCCGTCAAGGTCAGGCAGAAACACAAGGCTTGAAAGAGTGCTGAGCAATCTGGTGAGCAATCTGGGGAAACAAAAGTTTCGCATTTGGAGAGGCTCATAAGGAAAAATATGTCAGCTAGCCACACCGCTTTTAAATAAAAATCAAACTCAGCTAGAAAAGCAAAGCTGTCTAATAGTTTGTCCCCTGATAGATCCCAAGAAAATGTCTGGGACGATGGGGTCTTGATGTCGTGCCCTGCCACAGCAATAGCGCTGGTCCCCGCGTGCCTGTGCCAGGGCAGAGCCCTGAAGGGGACTTGCAGAGAGCGGGCAAGCAGGCACAGCAAAAGCCGGTCATATTAGCGAAGGAGAAGGTGGGTGAAGCAGTGAAATAATTTCAAAACCTCTGTTATCCATGTATAAATATGTTTCCATGTATGGTAAGAACGAAATGAAGATGTCAGCAGATTTTTGTTTTACTTTCCCTGACTTTAATTTTTCTTTTTTTTTTTTTTTTGACAGATGAGAGGAGCCTAATTATTCCCTGTACCAGGCATCTGCAAAGTCACACATCTTCCTCTCCCAAGTCAGTCACAATACTGATGCCACACACCCATTCCTGACAAAGCGTTACACCTGGATACCTTTTTTTTCTTTTCTTTTAAATGTGGTAGATTTCTGCCATAAAGACATCACACTACGTTTTGTAAAAGGCTAGGTACATCCC
>NW_009260192.1:2339409-2345002 GCF_000687185.1 Egretta garzetta
GCCCCGCTGCTGCCCGGGAGGGAGGGGAGGGAAGGGGAGGGAAGGGCAGGAAGAGGAGGGAGGGCTGGTAAGGCAGCAGCAGATAAGGATTTGGGGGAGCGGGGGGGTCCTCCTCTTTTATTTTGTCCCCACTCCTTTTCGTGCAACTTGCCTCTCTGCCGCGTTGTTCTCCCTGCCGTTGCTTTGCGGTTCAGGCTTTCTAATGCCAGGTGTT
The DNA here is from genome assembly GCF_000687185.1 of Egretta garzetta. Classification (NCBI taxonomy): domain Eukaryota; kingdom Metazoa; phylum Chordata; class Aves; order Pelecaniformes; family Ardeidae; genus Egretta; species Egretta garzetta. The sequence continues at coordinate 2,339,624 of NW_009260192.1, forward strand.
CTGGTCTGCATCCCACCGATCGCTCTTGCATCCTCGCTCCGTGCGGGAAAGCCCATCTGCAGATGCATCATTTAAAGACCACCGGTGGTCCCGTCCCCTTCCAGAAGCAGAAAAATCAACCCCTGACTGGAGTCTCCATGCTCAGGCTGTTTGCTGCTAGAATCAGCTGGGCAGTAGAGGTCCCATTAATAAAAGTCTTTGGATATTCGTGATAAAGCTGATCTTTTTAAAATTACTGCAGCACGCCTTCCATGGAAGTATAGCCCATCTCTCGTTTAGTGAGACTTTATTTCCATTCTGTAACTCACTGCAGTGTTGCCTTCGCTTTTGGTTAGTTACCTGTTTGCGGTTTAGTTTGAAAAGCCTCTAGCATTTTTTCCCTAGCAAGAATTTTCAACAACAAATTCTCTTTCAACAATTTTATCTTTAAAAATTCTCGTTAACAGAAGACATTTTGGAAGGGAAACAGAACAAAAATCTTGTTTTGCAAGGCAGAATCTTGTTTTGTTTGGGTTTGTAAACTGGAACTTTCACAGACTCAGTTACAGAGTCACAGAATCCCAAGTTGGAAGGGACCTCAAGGATCATCTGGTCCAACCTTTCTGGGCAAGAGCACAGTCTAAACAAGATGGCCCAGCACCCTGTCCAGCTGCGTCTTGAAATTGTCCAATGTGGCGGAGTCAATAACTCCCCTGGGGAGATTATTCCAATGGTTGACAATCATGTCAGATGTGTCCCATTTTCTTGTGCATCTTCATTTAGGAAGTTAATATGCACGGAATTTGGGGAAAAGTTTAGGGAAATAAGGGCAAAAGGGGAGGGCACTATCCTGGCCCTTTCCAGACTTCAGTATTGATGGAGAGAGAATAATTCCCCATTAATTAAACATTTACACATTTACTTCAAGGACATGGAATTTCATATTTATCATATACATAATTTGTTATTGTTCTTACTTCGTGACTGAATGACTGAAAAAGGAAATTAAGCTATGCTGAACGACATGTGTTATTGATAGCACAAGACTGACAGAAAAAGAACAAACTTCATATGGAGAGCCTAAACCATTGTAGGCTTATGTTGCTTAAAGGTATCTATTCCTGGTAGGGGTTTTGCTTTAGTGGTGATAAAAGACTGAGGATACAAAAAAGACAAGGTTGGTAGGGAGAGGTAGTATGCTTTATTGGATTAACTCTTACAACTGGACAACTTTTTGGGCTCACAGGTACTTTGACTCCATACAGAGAGTCTATAAGCAAGTATTTCCTTTGCTTTTACTATGGGAGGTGTCGTTTATGGACCTCATCCTTTGGAAAGGAGTTTGCTTTCTGTGCTATTAATGCTGCAACATGCCAGCTGCTGGTGGTGTAACTTGCATGAGGTTCCACTGCAGCAGAAAGTGGGAGCTCCTGGGTGACTCCAGGTTACTGGAGATGTTTCTGCAGCTGGGTTTATCCAGCTGCATGCTTTTCCCACCTCAGCGTGGACACATGCACCTCCTCACACTGTCAACCAGACGCCAGGCTCTTCCCCTTCAACCAGCATTGCTCATAGCAAGGCCTGAAGGCAAGTCACACTCCAACGCCTGCACCCAGCTTGGGTTCCCCTGCTGAAGGATTGAGAGCAGCAGTTATGCCTTCCCATTTTGGGGCTTTTGTAAATATTCTCTGTTAAATTTTTACAGCTACAACTTTGCCATCCATTAGGATTTGGATTTATGTTACCGGGAAGTTGGTTTTGCTTTTTGCACACCAATGCACAAAGCTGGTTTTGACAGATGCATTAAACTGCTGAGGAGAGAAAAGGGAGGGAAGGCACTTAGACATAATCCAATACTCAAAGAGGACAAGTGGATATTTTTATTTGAGGAATTTGTATCATTTTTCTTTTATGGTGCCCGTTCAGTGGTTTTTGAAGTCGACGGTGTTCTTTGGATCAAACCCTATGGCTGTATAGGCTTTTAAAAAGAAACTCCACACATAAGTGTAGTACAGGTTAGGGACTCCTCTTTTTCCAGGCTAACATGCTGAATGTATCTCCTCTTTACATTAATAAAGGCATGTGGGGAGAGAGGAAAGCAACCTCCCTGTTTCATGCTAGGAGTTGTGCCATTTGGAGGCTGCACACGCAAACAGCTAGCTCCTCTAGGAAGCCTGCTGCTGTTTCTTTTTGCTGCGGGGGAAAAAAATCAGAGGCCATAAGTTGATTCTGGTTTTGTCCAAACCGCCTGCGGAAAGCAAAATAGAGTTTCCTGTGGAACACTCTGCTTCCAAAGCCTTCTGAGCCTGCCAGCGACTACGGTGCGGTGTCGCACAGCCAGTCTCCCTCACTAGCTGCGTGCACACGGTTATTAGGCGAGGGCAACAGGGGTGGGCAACGGCGCTCAAGGGCAAGCCGACGCTTTTCATGTGAGGCTTTGCATAGGGGAATAGCAAGGTTGTTCCTGAGGGACCTGTTTCTCACACAGGCTGGTAATGACAGCTAGTGGGCGCAAGGGTGACATTTATAGCTCGGTGTGTCAGCAGGCGGCAATGGGGGAGAATGTTATGGTCATGGCACTGATGCCTGTTGCTGCAATGTTGCTGCTCATCAGTCAGCAAGTGTTCCCTGAACAAAATTGTTTGGACTTGTCTCATTAAAGTGCTTCCCCCTAAAATGGCCGCGGTTTGTTGCCAGTGCCTTTTTGTAGCCTCCCTATAACCCTGGAACCCCCCCATAGCTTACAGACACTTTCAGACCAAGAAACAACAGCTGAAACAACTCCTCATTTTCAGTCAGAGTTCTAGCGCAGAAACAATTTTACTCAAGTTTCCTGGGCTTAAATCCACAGGCTGCGCTTTACCTGTCAAGGTGAGATTTTTGAGCTACTGATCGTCCTTGCTCAAAACACACAGAGGAACAAGACCTGGCAACTGCAGTCTGACTAAGAGGATGGACATTTGTCCAACTATCCCATGAGAGGTTATGCAAACCAATGTGCTGACCTTGCTTTGGGGTGTCATAGCTTGAACATCGTCTTTCGCTTTCTTTAACCATTTTTCCATTCCTCTAAATGTAGATTCCCAGGAATGGCAGATAATTGTTTTTCTTCTGTCCTGGTACCTACTGGTAAGACCTCAGCAGCACATGGACAAAATGAGAATGATCTCATGAGGGAAATATATGCAAGCCTTCAAAGTAACACTTCTCTCCTTCTCTCACCCCCAGCTTGCCTCTCCATGTTACAAGAGCAACCATACCTCAAAAAGCCCCAGTTTTCTTGTAGGAGCTCAGAAGTCTGTGTCATTTTTTCAATCCTCAGCTTTTTGAGATGTAGATGCTGTAATGTTTTGACACACCACAGAGAATTAGTAGCAAAGGGCTCAAGATGTGCAGCATAGCCCCTTGCAGTTATGGGCAACAAACCCTGTAACGCCCTTTCCAGAGTACCACATTATATCTTCACAGTAGCTAGCAGAGGAGAGCAAAGAAATTTAGGCATCTTCCAGTTCCTGGTCTAGGCAGAGCTATGCATGACAGATATGTACTTGTCCTCATGCCAGCACCGCTATTCAGCTTAAATGCCTTTTCGTTTTTCCTTCCTCTGTGTGTTACAGACAGCAATCATGCTCTGCACCTTCTCTTTGCTAAAGGAGCCAAACCCTTCCATCCCCCTTCCTACCTGTAAAATAAATGCCATTGTTCTTCTCTGAGGCAGTGGCCACAAATGATATTTTGGCTCCATCTTTCCTAAGATTCTGGGGTTTAGAGCCAGAAGGTCTTATAAAAAGTACACCTGCAGTTGACTCAAGGACAGTGCTTCCTGACCAGACACAGTTAATCATCGAGGGTATCCAGATGGTTTGTGACTGGGCCTGGTGATGATGCATATACTTGGGGAATTTCCAAGTTTTTTCATGATTCGTTCAGCTTTGACTTCCCCGGCTGAACAGGGAAGATCTCGCAAAACATAGTAATAGTTTGCATTATAGAGCACTTCACACACGGCTTTGCACTGGAGATTTTGAGATGACTCGTTCGTGGGGATGTCATGGTGTTACATCATGAGGTTGGATCTGTATGAGTTTTCCTCTTTGGCTGTGTACAAGCACAGGCTCACAGGAACCTTTTGTAAGATTTGTTTTCTCTGTCTCCAAGGCCATTTACTGCTGCAGTGGGAGAGGGCTTCTCTTCCAGTCTGACATTTTGCTTGTATCCCTGCTTTAATAATGACAGTAATGCAAACTGCCACCCTCCTTTTATTCCAAAGGCAGCTGACTTTTTACAACCTGACACTGGGTTTGCATCTTAGAATACAACTGTAGTCATTCAAATGAGTGATAAGAAACGCAGCAGAGCATCCTTTTCGCACCAGGAACATACACATCTACTCTTGTCACTTCGGTGATAATGAGATGCACCTTATCAGTATGTTTATGTGAGCATCTGCAACATCCTTAAGATGTTGGTCCCACTTCAGCTAACCTTCAGGTCCCACTTCAGCTAACTGCCAGGAATATGCCGTAGTCAGAGGATGTGGCAGTTTCAACATCAATTTGTGTTTATAGCTCACATTAGCTGTGCTTGATATATTCTGGAGAGTTTTGATGCAACAGGTTGGGTTTTGTTCTCCTTCTTATGGAGCAGAAACTTGCAGAATCTTACAACGTGCCACTTACCATGAAGGTGCTCCACTACGTGAACATGGCAGCACTGTCAGTAGCCACGTGTGGTTAGCACAGGCTGGCACCCCACTATTCTTTCTTCTCCTGGTGCCACCAGCACAGCCATGCTCCCTGCCTTTCACTGTGGGCTGATGTCTGCTTTAAACCCCCACAAGCTCCCACCCCTCAGGGCATGCTCTGCTTTCATGGGGACAGGGTCCCTAGTGGGCCCAGCACAATGTGTCTCTTCCAGCACCTGCAAGCATCCCAGCTGCAGGCTGCACACCCTGCTCTCCACCTGCACCTTGCAAGCATGCTCATCTCATAGGTCCCGTGCCTCAGGGGCAGCAGGGGGGCCTCCCGGGAGCTGTAGCACAGCCTGTGTACCCCCCAATGGCAGTACCCTGTTGCACATCCATGCTGGGGAACGTCCCATAACCAATGAATATTATTTCCCATCATCTAGCCTCTGCTGCAATACTCTGCTGGAAAGGCAGAGTCCCCGAGACACCTCAGCTGACATCGCTCACTCTGCCCCCTGCATCCTCTGCTCCTCCAGCCCCGCTTGCCCCATCTGACAGTCTCCATGGCTTGCCAAGGGCTGCCACAGGCAAAGGGGAGACCCAATTCTCCACTGCGCTGTTCCCCTCTCTTTGCCAATGACTCATTCTTGCTGTGATTCCTTCAAGAAGGAAGTTAATACCATCAATTAAAAAAAAAAAAAAAAAAAAAAAAA
>NW_009260192.1:2345036-2349218 GCF_000687185.1 Egretta garzetta
GAACCGCAACTGAGCCCTGATACCACTTTCCCAATGACAGAATTGCTCTGTTCTACTGGCCAGCACTGCCTGTGCACGCAGGGACATAAAATACCCTGCAGGAAATTTTATCCATGAACCTAGAGGCTCCAGGGAAGGAGACTCAGGCAGGTATGCTAGGGTGGCAATGCTGAAATGTTATCAGTCATCCCTGTGCCACGGCCCAGGCAAAAGTCCACCTCTCAGCTCGTCAGCACTCCCCGACTCAACAGCAGAGGCAGGAAACAAGGGGGGCAGAGGAACTGCCCCACCTGGGGGCACCAGTGCAGCCCACTGATATTTATAGATACTTTCTGATAGATCTATAGATAGAGTGGTTTTCAGCTGTTGTTTGAGCTTTTTCATCGTTTATGTCTACTTCCCTCTTCTCTGGGGAAAAAAAAATCAAAAGGCAAAAGTGGAGGCAGCCTGGAACAGAAATGTTCCTGCTTTTCCAGAAGAATTATAATGGCTCCGCTGTGCACTGTTCTTCCATCATAGCCTTCACAAAAATACCACTAGAGAGGAAGTTTGCAGTGTGAAAGTGCCCTCCCCCCCGCCCCAATTTAGCACACAGACCTCAGAGATACAAACTTGGCAGAGATCCTCCAAAAGCAGCACTCACCAAGGTCCAGGAGGGGCAGTGACAGAACCCATGGCTTGTGGCTTTGATCCATGTGGCCATGATCCACCCAAGGTGCCTCAACTATGCTTTTTGTGTATTCTCAAATAGTGGCCTACCAAATGCCTAAGAAAGGCCATTTTTATCTTCAGCCCAACGATCTAATCCACTTTTTTTCTTGAAAATAAGGCAGGTTAATGTTGATCTTTTTGGCCACATGCAGTTTGTAGAACACAGAAAATAATAGAAAAAAATCTTTTAACTACCATACTGGGTTTATTCCATATCCTTCTGACTACAGCAGAGAAATATACCTTCCTGTTATCACATTCATTTCATTTTTACTATACTTGTGTAAACTTCAGCTTCTGTGAAACTCAGTTCAATTTCTTTGGGGTTTCAGGGACAGTAGCAGAAGGAAGAAGGAAGAACATCTGAAGAACATCCCTCACTTCATTACTGTTCCTGGTATCCCACCACCCCACTATCATCTGGGCTGTCAGATGAAACCAATAGCTCTCCTTTAGGCTTCTCTTTTTAGAAAACAGAGCTTGTACAGCACTGAAAGGGCCTCCTGGAGGAGAAGGCTGATGATTTGAGTTTTATCCTGTGGGCCAGCGCAGACCAATGATGTCTTGCTGGGTTAGCTTCTCATCATTTCCAAATATCTAAAGGCAGCACAGGCAGCAAAAGAAGCCCACGCTCTCAGTGTCTGGGGACTATGGTGGGACACTAATATTTAAACAAATCCAACACACCAAATGATAGTCTCACATATACCATTATACGCACAGATGGTTAGTTACATTGCTCCCAATTTCACTCTGGATTTCGCATGGGTTCTCAGTACTCAGAGACTGGTACATCTCCACAGGACCTCCAACCTCAGCAGTTCTCCCGGTATGAAGAGCCACTGGCCCAGTCTTACCAGCCAAGTTCAGTGCTTCCATTGCCTCGCTTGTGACAGTCTCACACCCAAGTTGCAAAGCCACATCTGCAATATTTGCATGATGCCAAATGACTGCCCATAAATCATTCACATGCTGCACCTTCCCTCTTCTTCCCTTGGCTCCTCTCCCCTCACTTCCCTGTTGCCGACTTCTGCCCTGAAACAGCAAAGTGTCTTTAAATCTGTGGTGGTCACTATTTTTCACCTTTCCCTTTCTAGAGCTGGTCTGCCTTCATTGCCACCCTTCCTAACTTGGAATGGCAGACAACTCAATAATATAAGAGATTATTCTATTCTAAATAGTTAAACCTTTGTTTTAAATTGAAAGATACTATTTTAAGTCCAATATTTCATTATCACTGCTAAAAACATTGCTTCTCCTTAAAGGAGAAATAAAACTTGAGAACTGGTTCTCCTCTTGCTGCAGAGGACTTGACTCTCTCCTAGCCTGTATGTGATATAGTTACTTTTATCCCTGTGCAGCCCAAGAAGGAAACGGGTGGTATGCAATGCTTATGAATGGTATACTATCATGATTGTAAAATCCATACAAAGAGCAGCTTTATTTCTGCATGGTATTAGTCTTTAACACAGACTATTGAGAATTAGTGCATCACTTTTTCCTTTACACCAAGTTTATGCTTTTGTATTAAAGTTACATCTGCATGGATGGCTGTGAGATCAAGCTATGGGGTTGAGTTTTCATGTAGAAATGCAAAAGTGATGACTCTGAAAAGAGTAGTTCCTCTCCTGAATGTAGCCCTTAGCGTTAAGTCAGCACAACTCCCGCCGAGACCTCTTGGGACTGAGCTCAGCTGAGGTGAAGAAATGTGTCAGGGGTGTGCGTGCACGGTAGCGGGTGAACATACGGATGCAGTAAAAGCGGCCAGGCACAGTGCCGTGGATTTGCCCTGTCACTCTGAGTGTATCCATGCAGACCCCGATCCTCAGGGTGGGCTGGTGAGCACCAGCACGCAGCCCTGCAAGATCCACCAGCAGAGCACAGGGCAGAGGGCAGCACCTCGTCGTGCTCTTGGACCTGGCCAGGGCAGGTCCCACCACTGGGGATGGGAAGATATAATTCCCATTGATTCCTAAGGCAGTAAAGTACTGACATAAATACGGTGATAATAACCTCTGTCCTCATGGAGGTGAGGCAAGGATTGCTGTTATGAAGGCTCTCAGACACTGGTAAAATACAATTTTGATGCATGCCACGAGGAAAGGACTGAATGTAGATTGTATGTAAATCTATCTTTTTTTAGACTAACTAATGCAAATGGGGTAAAAATTGGCAAGCCGTCAGGCATGCGAGCCCACCTTCCTTCTCCATAAGCCTGCAAACTTGGTCTTGCTTACTATTTTAGACCAACCCTGCTTCAGCCCTACCACAGACCTATACAGAAATTAATTTGAATCTCTGTGGTATTCTGTGGATGACTACAACTTAAATTTCAAATAAAAGTATGGCAGTAAGGATAGAGCTGTGGTTTAAGCACTCTAGAGATGCAGGTTTACTTCTTTACAGCATCCTGAGTATCGCAGGGCATGCTGCCGAGTGATGCAGCTTTTCAGCTCCTAAGATAAAGATGCTCTTTCACAGATATGGTGTTGGGATATTGTGGTGATTCGAAATTTTATGAGTTTTAAAATGTGTCCCTTGGATTTAATTCTCTATATGGATATCAAACCACAGACCCAGATAAGAAAGAGACTTGAAGTAAGAAAAACAAGGTAGAGCGTATCAGCAGTGGAGACCAATTCACACAAACCTCATAAGACTTAGAGGGAGAAGGTAAAAATACCGATCCCATATTTCCTAGAATTTTGTGATGAATCTGTGAAGATTCTTAAGCCATGAAGGACTCGCTGTCCAACTTCTGACACTTTGGAGATTTGTTTTCATGAAATGGCAAACGTACAGTCTGCTTACAGTATCACAGTGAGGACACATTCAAGTAGAGGGAAGTAGAAAAGTTGGTACTTTGACCTTGGTGTCTTTCTAAAGTTCCCAGGGATTCAAAGAAAGCAGGTGATCAAGCAGTTCCCTCCACTGGAGTAGCTTTGGCCACCTGGAATATATCCCATACGAGTGTGACATTGCTCCGGGTTACTTCAGTAATCCAATAAATGTGAATGCAGCCCTGGGGAAATAGAACTGTGCAAAAATGTAATTATAGGCTCATAAAAATCATACTTTCCTAATATTCCATTGCTTTCCCAAGAGAAATATATTACCTTGGGGACCAAAATGGGTGTGTATTTGCTACATCCATCATTACAATACATGTAATCTACTGCCACTTCTACCTACAAGTACAAGATGCTAGACTCTGAGGTCCCCTTACTGCAGCAACTCCAGTAAAATCAGAGTACTTACATCAAACAAAATCTGCACAGGTTTAGATGAGAATCAGAGCCATTAAAACAATTTTATTTTAGTATTATTCCTGCTCTTTACCTCACACATAGGTCCACACTTTATCTTTTCATAGAGATGCGTTGGCTGCAATGGACTTACACCAATTTACACTAGCCAAGGACTGGAATATGTGTGTTTAAAACTGCCAAAAAGTCCTTGAGTGGAGTATGT
>NW_009260192.1:2349236-2349647 GCF_000687185.1 Egretta garzetta
AGCAGGAACATGCTTTCATGGGGAAAGGACTGTTCTTCACCCTTCCAGCAAAGAAATGCAAATCAAAATCTTTCAATCACCCTGAAGAGTGATGTAATCTGTCATGATCCCTCAGGGGTCCGTACTGGGACCGGTGCTGTTTAATGTTTTCATCAATGACTTAGACAGCGAGATCGAGTGCACCCTCAGCAAGTTTGCGGATGACACCAAGCTGAGTGGTGCGGTTGACACACCAGAAGGACGGGATGTCATCCAGAGAGACCCAGACAGGCTGGAGAGGTGGGCCTGTGTGAACCTCATGAGGTTCAACAAGGCCAAGTGCAAGGTCCTGCACCTGGGTCGGGGTAACCCCCAGTATCAATACAGGCTGGGGGAAGAAAGGATCGAGAGCAGCCCTGCCGAGAGGGAGTT
>NW_009260192.1:2349707-2350718 GCF_000687185.1 Egretta garzetta
GGGCTGGAGCACCTCTCCTATGAGGACAGGCTGAGGGGGTTGGGCTTGTTCAGCCTGGAGAAGAGAAGGCTGAGGGGAGACCTGATTACGGCCTTTCAGTACCTAAAGGGGGCCTATAGGAAAGATGGGGAAAATCTTTTTAGTAGGGCCAGCTGTGACAAGACAAGGGGTAATGGTTTTAAACTAAACCAGGGTAGGTTTAGACTAGATATAAGGAAGAAGTTCTTTACAATGAGGGTGGTGAAACACTGGAACAGGTTGCCCAGAGAGGCAGTGGAGGCCCCATCCCTGGAAACATTCAAGGACAGGTTGGACGGGGCTCTGAGCAACCTGATCTAGTTAGCAGTGTCCCTGCTCCTGCAGGGGGGTTGGACTAGATGACCTCTAGGGGTCCCTTCCAACCCAAAACATTCTGTGATTCTATGATTCTATGATGTCATTACTGTCATCATTCCTGTTGCTTGTAGACAGACCTTGAGATTGATGAGACACTCTTGATTCATGACAGCTCTCACCTGCCCTATCCTTCTGAGGTGGAGGGTAGATCAGCAACCTTCCCCTGTGGGAAGTGCTATGGGGAGTCCTCCAAAAATGCGCTTGCTTGGAAAATCAATGGGGATTTTTCAACAAAATATTTTTCTTTGGAAATTGTTGATAATTTAGCACCGGTGACATACAGGCAAGACAAGAAAACCACTCCTGTCTCCACCACCTTTTCCCACTCCAACAACCCAAGCTGAGGGAGTGTGCAGGTTAAGACACTTACTGAGAATTGAGAATTGAGGTGAACGTCTCTGCTCTGTGACACTAACCAACCTGCTCTTGGGTGTTTGGGTGTGACTTTCTGATTTCTTGTGTACAAAACCATTAAAGCCTATTTTGTTCAGGCTCAGAGTGGCAAATGGTTGAAATCTCCTGCCTTGGGTGTGCACGGCGAGCTGCTGGGAGCGGGGAGCTGCAGGGGTGGCCCCTGTGAGGAGAGGCTGGGGCTGCCCCCGGTACCAGCCAGCT
>NW_009260192.1:2350842-2353288 GCF_000687185.1 Egretta garzetta
GGGGGGGGGCGGGGCCCCCCCCGGCCCCCAGCCAGCTCCCACTGACACATCACAGGGCACAGCTGAGCCCCTCAGCCAAGATGGTGGTGCCTTGGAACTGCCCGGAGTTGTCAGTGGTGCTTCTGTGAAAATGTATTTAATAAAGGGTGGTAAAAGCTGAGAGACAGGGAACATTAAGGCCAGAGGAGTAGGAGGCACCGCATGGCAGAGCTGGTAATGCCCCCAAAGGTACTGTGGTACATGGATCACCCATGCCAGAGCAGGTACACCCCCACCCCACCCCCCCAAAGAGCCTGCAGCCCATGGAGGACCCATGACAGAGTATGGACAAAGAGTGAGAAGGAGCAGCTGAAGAAAAGAGTGAGAAACAGCAAGTGGCGGAAAGAAACCACTGCACCCTGATCCTGAGCCCCTGTCCTGCCGATCACCTCACCAAAGGGAGCAAGTGCAACTTGCAGCAATAACAAGAGAGTGGAGACCAGGAAAGGATGAGGAGAGGTGCCTGGAGTGAAGCTGAGCACAGGAAAAGTGATTTCCCTAAGTAGTGAAAAGTTTGTCATCTTTGTTTCCCAATATCTAAACCAGTAATTAAATGTTCATGTTAATAGTCAATAAATTAAAATCTTTCCCAAGTCCAGTCTGTTTTGCCCTCAGCAGTAACTGTGGGCAACAGTAAGTGATCTACCTGTCTTTACCTCAACCCACACGTTTTCTCTCTCATTCTTCCTATTGTCTCTCCTTCCCACTGGGGGCTGCGTGTGTGTTTGGCTGCTGGCTGGGGACAACCCACCACACCCCCAAAGCTTTTGTGGCACAAGAAAATAATCTCCTGGCCTCTCTGACTGGCAGAGTAGCTGTGGGGATCATGAAGCGATTGAAGAGGCCACCTGAAACAGTCACAAAGTCTCACCGTCAGGGTTTTTAAGGACCCACAAGTGAACTATCTGCCTGGAATGACATTGTAACCTGGGTGAGGTAGGGGAATAGATGAAGCGATCCTATTTCCTATGACCACATGGCTTGGACTCCTGTGTTTCTAACACTCCAGCTACTACAGATGTGATCATTCAAAAATGGCAAATGAAAGGGAGCTACATTCGTGTTTATGAACACACACAAATGGCGAGTTTTGCTTTTGTCATGAACAGATGCTTTCAAAAGTTGGTTTTCGAATAATGTCACATTTATTTCATTATACCTTGTATAAGAAGAATTCACAGGCGCTTCTTCACAGTATTAAATAGCACTTGAACAAAGTAATCGCTCAGGAATATTGGTGCGTGTCTTATCTCACCACTCCATCAGCAGCAATGCAGACACCACACGGCTGAGTGCTTCCTCGAGTGCCAGCGGGAGTTAACCAGAATAGAATGATTCAGGCAGGAGTCCAAGGATGATAGGAAAGGAAAATGACAGCTTTGTTGGGAGTTTTTTGGTTGGTTGGATGATTGGTTTGGTTTGGTCATGCCTAAAGGTGTACATTGGCCATCCAAGAGAATAAGAATGGCAGTTGTTCTTCCCATGCTGGCCAGCCAAAACATTTTGTGCTTTTCCTCCACACTGGTATGGATGAGGCAACTTAGCTTCTAAAAAACTTTTACCATATGTGCCCTCTCGGCATAGTCTGTTGCTCTTTGTGGCTTGGACCACGCTGACAGAAAGAGGTCACTGCAGACCTAATGTGCTGTGGACCTGATGTATAAGTGCGACTGTGTGGTGCTAAAAACAACTAATAATGATCTTGAAGGAAGAATAACTTGTTGCCTTTTTCCAAATAAGCAGAGAAAAAAGATCAATGCAAAATTAAAAAAACCCTATGTTTGAAATATTCCTGTGAGTAACAATTCTCAAAAATATCCACTGGAGGAGGTAGGAGGATAGGAAGTGTTCAGTAATTTTTTTTGGTCTACCATATTTTTTATCACTGTAATTCACATGAATCTACCAATCGTGTATCTGGACAGAGAACATCAGCCAGTCACTGGTAACTGATGCTGCTCCTCAGAGTCCCAGATACATGGGGACTTGCAACTGGGGAACAGAGGTTAGCTGTCACAGATGAACTTGTCATATTATTAAAAGCATTTCTCCATACTGTATAAGTTCTTAAGCCACTTAGGGATTTTTTTTTTTCTGGTTGGTATTTTTTCCCCACAAAAATAATTATCTTAAAATGTTCCTGCCTCATTTAACAGTAATTACGGCTAATGTATTTCCATGGCATAATGTTGTAATGTAAATTTAGCTTGACTTGTGTGACGATGCAGGGATTTACAAGTGCTGCTGAAAGTGTTGCCGTGAGAATCCACATTAAGCTGTGAAAGTAAGATCCTACACTTTGTCTGTAATAAAGCAAAAGGACTCCTGAGATATCCTCCAGCCATTCCCAGCCTTGTAAAAGCTGGGTAAACCACAGTGTATAACTGAATTGGTTAAAAATGGGATT